>NC_084550.2:50852500-50892500 GCF_033978685.3 Nerophis lumbriciformis | reverse complement strand
TATTTTTTTTAAATAATTGAAAATGGAAAAAGATGTGGGGAAATGTTGTTTTTTGTTTTAGTATGTTTTTTGTTTGAGGACAAACCTTCCCAATTGTTATAAAGCCCACTGTTTAATATGTTTGTGTGTATGCTTCACTGATGAGAGTATTTGGTGAACATCGTTTTGTCCTAATTTTGGTGGTTCTTCAACTCACCATAGTGTGTGCTGTGACGCTACAGTGTGTTTACATGTAAAATCTTCCACTTCTTCTTTGTCTCATTTTGTCCACCAAATGTTTTATACTGTGCGTGAATGCACAAAGGTGAGCTTTGTTGATGTTATTGATTCTGTAGAGATAGAACTGCGCTTTAGCCAGTAAGGAATTTTAATTGAGTTACTGTCCAAACTGTTGCACTCGACGTCCATTGCACCGGTCGCTCAGAAGGGGGGTCCCCACCTCTGTGGTCCCCTCCAAGGTTTCTCATTGTATCCCATTGGGTTGAGTTTTTTCTTGCTCTGATGTGGGATCTGAGCAGAGGATGTCGTTGTGGCTTGTGCAGCCCTTTGAGACACTTGTGATTAAGGGCTATATAAATACACTTTGATTGATTGATTGATTGACTTGTCTGCATCATTTTAGAAATATTACTTCTTCTTTTTTTCTATTTTGTTCCCTTACTATACCCAAACCGTGATCTTAAAACTGAGGTATATACCCAACTATGATAATGGCATATATTGTTAAACCCCCAGTCCATGCACTCACTGTATTTTTTAATTCCTGCCTCAGATCACAGTAGAACCTGTCTCTTCCTTCCCACAAAACTTTTGCACTATAATCCCAATTTGTATAAACGATGTGTGGAATTCAGCTCAGCCTCATTTGCATAAGGTTCTCCATCTATTTCCAAGCATGGCAGCCTTGAGGGGCCTTGAACGGGTCTGTCAGCCTGCATTTACAGCCAAGCGTGCAGGCTAGGTTGGAAAGGACCTCCCCTGCAGGGCTAAGGAAAATATCAAAGCGGATGTCTTCTCAGGATGGAATGGGGCATCCTCCCCACAGACAGAAGCGTTCTGTAATGTGACACAGGGTTTTCGTGACGGAGTTCTGCTGCGCCGAGCCCTCATTTCTTCTCTAGGAATGAATAAATGCCATCAGTCCGGGCTCAATTAATGACGCTCACAAAATGGCTTTGCGATTATGTAAAGTGGTCTTGCTACGGCAAATATCGCCCAGCATTGTATATTCTTGTGTATAACATACAGGTATGTACAAACCCCAAAACCAGTGAAGTAAACACATTGTGTAGATCGTAAATAAAAACAAAATACAAAGATTTTTAGATCCTTTTTAATCTATATTCAATTGAATAGACTGCAAAGACAAGATACTTAACGTTCGAACTGGGAAACTTTATTTTTTGCAAATATTAGCTCATTTGGAATTTGATGCCTGCAACATGTTTCATGTTTTAGTGGCACAAGTGGCAAAAAAGACTGAGAAAGTTGAGGAATGCTCATCAAACACTTATTTGGAACATCCCACAGGTGAACAGGATAATTGGGAACAGGTGGGTGCCATGATTAGGTTTAAAAGCAGCTTCCATGAAATGCTCAGTCATTCACAAACAAGGATGGGGCGAGGGTCACCACTTTGTCAACAAATGCATGAGCAAATTGAATAAGAACATTTCTCAACGAGCTATTGCAAGGAATTTAGGGATATCACCATCTAAGGTTGTGTAATATCATCAAAAGGTTCAGAGGATCTGGAGAAATCACTGCACGTAAGCGATGATATTACGGACCTTCGATCCCTCAGGCGGTACTGCATCAAAAAGCCGCCACATCACTGTGTAAAGGATATCACCACATGGGCTCAGGAACACTTAAAAAAACACTGTCAGTAACTACAGTTGGTCGCTACATCTGTAAGTGCAAGTTAAAACTGTACTATGCAAAGCCAAAGCCATTTATCAACAACACCCAGAAACGCCGCCGGCTTTGCTTGATGGACTGATGCAAAGTGGAAAAATGTTCTGTGGTCTGACGAGTCCACATTTCAAATTGTTTTTGGAAACTGTGGATGTCGTGTCTTCCGGAACAAAGAGGAAAAGAACCATACGGATGGTTCTCGGCGCAAAGTTGAAAAACCAGCATCTGTGATGGTATGGGGGTGTATTAGTGCCCAAGGCATGGGTAGCTTACACATCTGTGAAGGCACCATTAATGCTGAAAGGTACATACAGGTTTTGGAGCAACATATGTTGCCATCCAAGCAACGTTATCATGGACGCCCCTGCTTATTTCAGCAAGACAATGCCAAGCCACGTGTTACAATAGCGTGGCTTCATAGTAAAAGAGTGCAGGTACTAAGTACAGAACTGTCTCCTGTTGAAAATGTGTGGCGCATTATGAAGCCTAAAATACGACAACGGAGACCCCGGACTGTTGAACAACTTAAGCTGTACATCAAGCAAGAATGGGAAATAATTCTGTTTTTATTTACGATTTACACAACGTGCCAACTTCACTGGTTTCGGGTTTTGTAATAATAATAATAATAATAATAACTGGGATTTATATAGCGCTTTTCTAAGTACCCAAAGTCGCTTTACATGTAGAACCCATCAATCATTCACACCTGGTGGTGGTAAGCTACTTTCATAGCCACAGCTGCCCTGGGGTAGACTGACGGAAGCGTGGCTGCAATTTGCACCAACGGCCCTTCCGACCACCACCTATCATTCATCATTCAGTTCACCGGTGTGAGTGGCACCGGGGGCAAAGGGTGAAGTGTCCCGCCCAAGGACACAATGGCAGCGATTTTTGTAGTTTAATACCGTGCAATAACATGCTTCTCTAGTACAAGTTAGTGGTGAAGTGGACAGTTTTACTTTTCATACGCCAGTTTCCTTTAAAAAGAACACACACTAGAACTTCTAAGTTATTAGCAGAATTCAAGGTGTTAGAACTGTCTATTATTAACTTGTACTGCAGGTTGTTTTTTTTCGCCCTCTGTCTGCATTCGATGTTGATGCACTCGCGCTTACACAAATGCAGCGTGATAAGTCTGGCCCGGGCGAGGAAAGCTTGTGGGTGTGAGATTTTGGGGCACGGCGAGTGTGGGTGCACGCTGGGACGTTTTCCCTGCATTGTGAGGACTTGTCATCCTTCCACAGCCTGCACAGGTTTTTTTTGGGTTTTTTGAAAGCGTGAATCATAGAAGTGTGGTGGTTGGAAGCGAACACACCGAGAGGCCACGCTGATGTAAATACGCCGTGACTCGGACTCATTTCAAGCTCTACTTAGGTACCGTCTTAAATGTGCGTTCACCATCTGTTTGCTCTGGGCATGTGGCGAGCCAAATGATGAGATGGCTCATTTTGTTAATGTTGGCTGTTTATGCTCTTTTATGCACACTATGTGTATATTTAATCTCTGTTGGCGTGTGGAAAATTGATATATGGACTGGCTTATTTTGCTGTGTGTGTATAAGGATGTCTGCATGTGAGTAGGGGGCAACTATAGTAATATAATGAAAATAGAGACAGCTGTTCATTCTATACCTCACTGTTTAATTAGAGCTTGCATGTTCACATTATTTTCTTTCCATTTTATAGTCTTGAACGCACTCACAAATAGCCTCCATTTTTACTAACCACACTGTAAAGAAAAGAAAAAAAGCAAGCTGTTTATTCCCTTTAGTATTGCAACTGTTTATTTTGTGGTTTGAGACAGTTTACTCAGTGTTTCCTAATGCTAAAATAAGTTTAGTACAGTGGGTTCTGCATGTGAAATACAGTATTAAAAATGTGCAATATACTGGAAGAAGTATTTAGGAAAAAATGTTTAAGTGCCATTGACAAATATCCTGCTTGAATTTGTGGATTTATGTATGAAATTGAATGTGGTCCATTTGAAATCATGTCAAACATGTACTCAGGTACTCAGGCTATGCTCACGTATTGTTCATAAGAGTAATTTAATTTTTAGTCTTTTTTTTTTTTTTTTCAACACTAAATCAGACAATACACATTATGAACTACTTAAAAACATGTGTTGGCCCATATCAGGCAACTTTATTCGATGTTTGTGCAAAGTTATTTAGTTATTTAGTGAGTAATAGGACTGAAAGTAAGGTAACGGAAATGACTTTTTAGCATCGAATTAGCAAATACATGAAATATAACGTATTTTCCAGATTATAAGGCGCACTTAAAATATTTTTTTTTTCTCAAAACTCGACAGTGCGCCTTATTACCCGGTGCGCCTGATGTACAGAATGATTCTGGTTTTGCTCACCGACCTCGAAGCAATTTTATTTGGTACATGGTGTAATGATAAGTGTGACCAGTAGATGGCAGTCAAACATAAAAGATACGTGTAGACTGCACTATGATTGCATTATGTCTCAAGTAAACAACACCAACATTTTATATGTACCATTGAAAATATAGAACATTACACACGGCGCTCAAAAATCTATCAAAATGTTTTAGTACGACTTTGGTAAGCTATGAAGCCGCACCGCTTGATGTGCTTCAACATACGAGTATTATTATGGTGTGTGTATAAGGTAAGACATATAATCTGGCGTTTTGTTTCTCAATACTATGGAAAAAAACAACTTTTCTTACTTTCTGGTACCTGCTGATCTGCATAAATCCTTAAAAATTGCACGAGTTCGCCTTTGTAGTTCGTGCCGAGACCGTAGTCGATAAGTTTCTTCTTTTTCTCTATCTTCTTGTTATGTGACATTCATCCTCCACTGTTGCCATTTCTAATATAAAGTAGTGTAAAGTTCTTACTTATATTTGTCAGTAAACGCGCCATGAAAGCGCTAAAACATACCGGTGTAGTGAGTTTACATTATTCACCCAAGGAACTTTAGTTATTAGAGAGTCTCGGTCGGACGTTTTTTAACGGGACGCATTTTCGGTGTTGTTGTTTCCGGATGAGGAGATGATGCTTTGTTATTGACGCTGCCGAAGGTGATCCACGTAAATAAGATCATCCACAAAATGGCGCATCCGGAAGCGACTGTCAGAAAGCGGCTTGAAGATGATCTGTAAAATATAATCTATGCAAAATGTTATTTTTATTTTTTTTATTTTTTATTTTTTTATTGACTTCCAGCATCAGACATTCAATTAAGATATGTAAATAAACATTTACAGAATCTTTCTGTGTAAATAACTAATTTCACAATGTATATATCTGTGGCTTGTAGCCCAGTGCGGCTAATATATGGAAAAAGGTTTTCTTCCTCTAAAATTCAGTGGGTGTGGCGTCTATACCGGTGCACTCTAAAGTCTGGAAAATAATGTATATATTTTTAAAACACTAATTCAGGTGATGGTGTTCTTGTTAGATGTATTTTTTTTATCCACAAAGTGTAGCTTTAAGCAAGTTGCAATTAGCCCCTTCAAATATGCAATTAGGGCTGTCCGGTGTACCGGTATCGGTATAGTACTGCGATACTAATGTTAAAGTTAAAGTACCAATGATTGTCACACACGCACACTAGGTGTGGTGAAATTTGTCCTCTGCATTTGACCCATCCCCTTGTTCACCCCCTGGGAGGTGAGGGGAGCTGTGAGCAGCAGCGGTGGCCACGCCCGGTAATCATTTTTGGTGATTTAACCCCCAATTCCAACCCTTGATGCTGAGTGCGTTTCTGAATGTAAACAAATGCCATGGGTGGATCTACACCTGACATCCACTGTAATGATTCCAAGTACAGGAGCATATCTAGTCGATACTACTATGATTACATCGATATATTTTAGCACCACAAAATCTTTTTTCATTTAAAAAAAATGTATATTATGTTTATAAACTGAGGAAATATGTCCCTGGACACATGAGGACTTTGAACATGACCAATGTATGATCCTGTAACTACTTGGTATCGGATTGATACCTAAATTTGTGGCATCATCCAAAACTAATGTAAAGCATCCAAACAGAAGAATAAGTGATTATTACATTTTAACAGAAGTGTAGATAGAACATGTTTAAAGAGAAAGTAAGCAGATGAACAAGTAGATTAATAATTCATTTTCTATCACTTGTCCTTAATAATGTTGACAAAATAATAGAATGATAAATCAGAATCAGAAGTACTTTATTAAGACACAATATCAATCAATCAATCAATCAATGTTTATTTATATAGCCCTAAATCACAAGTGTCTCAAAGCCACAACGACATCCTCGGTACAAAGCCCACATAAGGGCAAGGAAAAACTCACCCCAGTGGGACGTCGATGTGAATGACTATGAGAAACCTTGGAGAGGACCGCATATGTGGGTAACCCCCCCCCCCCCCCCCTCTAGGGGAGACCGAATGCAATGGATGTCGAGTGGGTCTGACATAATATTGTGAGAGTCCAGTCCATAGTGGATCCAACATAATAGTAAGAGTCCAGTCCATAGTGGGGCAAGCAGGACACCATCCCGAGCGGAGACGGGTCAGCAGCGCAGAGATGTTCCCAGCCGATGCACAGGCGAGCGGTCCACCCCGGATCCCGACTCTGGACAGCCAGCACTTCATCCATGGCCACCGGACCTGTGCCCCCCACACCTCCACAAGGAAGAGGGGAGCAGAGAAGAAAAGAAACGGCAGATCAACTGGTCTAAAAGGGGGGTCTATTTAAAGGCTAGAGTATACAAATGAGTTTTAAGATGGGACTTACCGGTAAATGCTTCTACTGAGGTAGCATCTCTAATTGTTACCGGGTGGGCATTCCATAGTACTGGAGCCCGAATAGAAAACGCTCTAGAGCCCGCAGACTTTTTTTGGGCTCTGGGAATCACTAATAAGCCGGAGTTCTTTGAACGCAGATTTCTTGCCGGGACATATGGTACAATACAATCGACAAGATAGGACGGAGCTAGACCGTGTAGTATTTTATACGTAAGTAGTAAAACCTTAAAGTCACATCTTAAGTGCACAGGAAGCCAGTGCAAGTGAGCCAGTATAGGCGTAATATGATCAAACTTTCTTGTTCTTGTCAAAAGTCTAGCAGCCGCATTTTGTACCAATTGTACTCTTTTAATGCTAGACATAGGGAGACCCGAAAATAATACGTTACAGTAGTCGAGACGAGACGTAACGAACGCATGATTAATGATCTCAGTGTCGCTAGTGGATAAAATAGAACGAATTTTAGCGATATTACGGAGATGAAAGAAGGCCGTTTTAGTAACACTCTTAATGTGTGATTCAAACGAGAGAGTTGGGTCGAAGATAATACCCAGATTCTTTACTGATTCGCATTGTGTAATTGTTTGGTTGTCAAATGTTAAGGTGGTATTATTAAATAAATGTCGGTGTTTAGCAGGACCGATAATCAGCATTTCCGTTTTCTTGGCGTTGAGTTGCAAGAAGTTACGTTACTGCATATGTCAGCAGCTAAATTTGCTTACTTACTACTAAAAGACAATGTTTCTTGTATGTTCACTATTTTATTTAAGGACTCACTTGCAATAAGAAACATATGTTTAATGCACCTTAAGATTTTTTGTTCAAATAAAGCCAATAATGCAATTTTTTGTGGTCCCCTTTATTTAGAAAAGTATCAAAGTACCAAAAAGTATCGAAATACATTTTGGTACCAGTACCAACACATTGGTATCAGGACAACACTATATGCAATCAGATCAATGTTCAGGGACTTTGCTGGATAATAAACAAAAATTACAGTTTAATTTGTCATACATTCAAACATTTTGTTTCCTAGGGTTGTAAATGGTACCAATATGGTGTAATGTCTCAGTTGTAGCCATAAAATACATGAGTACTCTACAGTATCTTGCTATATGTTACATAAAGTAGCTGGCATTAATACTCAATCACAGGGTAACTCATCCAAGACTAGGCTTAACTGTAGAGTCCTGCTTCCCCTATTAATAAAGTGTCAGAAATGTAACTTTATGTGACTTGTTCCTTAGTTTTTCTCCGTTCCTTTTCCATTCTGTCAAGTGGATGCTTTACAAACATGAATGAAGAACAACACACTTGACACCCGCACGAGAGCCGGTGGCATTTAGTGTATTTGTTTTTCGGAGGTTGTATTAATAGTCCTGCTCGGTGAGAATCTCTCAACACGTTCCTCTTTACAGCTCCACGACCTTGTGTACTCATTCGTCACCCTGTCCTGTCATCTCGCTCCACTTTTCAGACACATCCTCAATTGTCAACACTTCAAGCCCCTTCAAGTCCTCCTTTTGCACACCCACAGCTTATTGAATAAAGGCTAATATACAATATTGTTGCTTAATGTAAACTATAGCTAGTCATTGGTTGAGCCTATTGAGGTGTCATATTATTATTATTGTTAAAGCTTTAAAAAACCTCAATAAATCAAGTAATTTGTTTTGAATTCATTATCATGAACAAGTCACACCTCTCAGTTATGATGTTGACAAAAGGACAGAAAGCCGGCAAGATGGAGCAAAATGAGCTGCAGTCAAAAACTGTTTTAATTGCACCGATAGGAAAACTCAATCGGAGCACAATTAAAGAATGAACAAAAAAAAAGGGAGCACAGCTGGTGCCTCGTGGAAACTCACTAAACGTAAGCACGACGACTTCAAAAGCAAGAAAAAACTTATGCGGATGCAACAGGAAGCATCGACCAAACGTTGCAGTCCAAACAATAGAAAATAGCAACGCCAACGTGATCCAAAACACAATGATCCAGCGATAGTTAAATACAATTCCACACGTTTGCGCCACTAGTGCAAAGTGAAGCTGTTGCCAATGGTACAAAACAGGAAATGGAAAATAAAAATTTAGAGTTTGACAGGAAATAATTATTGGTTGCTTTGTTGGGTCTGCTCCTATTGAAATGATGTTTTTGTTTGGTTGCTTGTCTATGCATGGTGCAATCGTGTGTGCACAATGTATATTATTGGTTGATTATTTCTTGTTTTGCTTTTGTGGCTGTGTGTATAAGTGACACTGCTGGAGTGGCAGTTGGTTGTATCAGCTCTGCTCTTTTAATTTGAAGTTTTCCTCTTACACACATGTTTCTGTGCTATGGCTATGAGTTTTGTTTTTTTCCTTGGCCTCAGTCTGGACCCCCTTTCCAGGGGCCCAGATTTAGACTGAATATTTTTTTTTCTGTTTAGCTGATTGGAGAGCTGGCTTACGCAGCTAGTGGGTCCATGACGATGACTTATGTTATGTTTGAGCAAAATTATATTTTTCGAAGTTTTTTTCAAAATTTTACCCATCACGCAATATCCCTAAAAAAAACCTTCAAAGTGCCTGATTTTAACCATCATTATAAACACCCGTCCATTTTCCTGTGACGTCACATAGTGATGCCAACACAAACAAACATGGCGGAAAGAACAGCAAGCTATAGCGACATTAGCTCGGATTCAGACTTGGATTTCAGCGGCTTAAGCGATTCAACAGATTACGAATGTATTGAAACGGATAGTTGTAGTGTGGAGGCAGGTAGCGAAAACGAAATTGAAGAAGAAACTGAAGCTATTGAGCCATATCGGTTTGAACCGTTTGCAAGCGAAACCGACGAAAACGACACGACAGCCAGCGACACGGGAGAAAGCGAGGACGAATTTGGCGATCGCCTTCTAACCAACGATTGGTATGTGTTTGTTTGGCATTAAAGGAAACTAACAACTATGAACTAGGTTTACAGCATTTGAAATACATTTGGCAACAACATGCACTTTGAGAGTGCAGACAGCCCAGTTTTCATCAATTAATATATTCTGTAGACATACCCTCATCCACGCTCTTTTCCTAAAAGCTGATCTGTCCAGTTTTGGAGTTGATGTCAGCAGGCCAGGGAAGCTAGGGTCGATAGGGGGTTTAGCTCGCTCGTCTGCGGGAACAAACTGCCGCCATTGCTTGCCGTGCTACCGAGGTCCTTTGTCCCTGAATTGCTCACACACTCCGGCAGATTCAATGGGGGTCTGGCGGCAGATTTCTTTGACTTTATCGTTGGAAATGCATCTGCTTTGAGTGTCGCAGGATATCCACACATTCTTGCCATTTCTGTCGTAGCATAGCTTTCGTCGGTAAAGTGTGCGGAACAAATGTCCAATTTCTTGCCACTTTTGCATCTTTGGGCCACTGGTGCAACTTGAATCCGTCCCTGTTCGTGTTGTTCCACCCTCCGACAACACACCGACGAGGCATGATGTCTCCAAGGTACGGAAAACAGTCGAAAAAACGGAAAATAACAGAGCTGATTTGACTCGGTATTTGAGAAAATGGCGGATTGCTTCACGATGTGACGCTACGTTGTGACATCATCGCTCTAAAAGCGAATATTAGAAAGGCGTTTAATTCGCCAAAATTCACCCATTTAGAGTTCGGAAATTGGTTAAAAAAATATATGGTCTTTTTTCTGCAACATCAAGGTATATATTGACGCCTACATAGGTCTGGTGATAATGTTCCCCTTTAAGTGGGCTGAGAAGCACGTGTGTAACATTTTAACAAAATTGGTGAGAAAAAATGCCGCCATTAAGTGAAGTGAATTAAATGTGTGTAGTGCTTTTTCTCTAGAGACTCAAAGCACTTTTACGTTGTGAAACCCATTATCGACATGTTTTTCAAGCTACATTTAAACCAGTGTGGGTGGCACTGGGAGCAAGGACACAACGACTCGGATGGAATTGAACCTGAAACCTTCAAACGACTAGCACTGCCGCTCTAGCCTCTGACCTACGCCGCCCCAAAACATCTTTGCAGGGACACGGCAAAACTGAAGCACTAATTGTTCATAAGTCACTGACCATTTGTTTAATGATTATAAAAAGTTGGGTATATATTGGTATCACGTATATGCTAGCATGTCCTTCATAAGCTTATACCAATTCATTGAGTGTACCTTGCCCTTAAAGGGGCCCTATTATGCAAACATTTCTTACCTATTTGTACCTGTTGTTATGATCTGCATAAGTCAAACCATGCAGATATATTTATAACACAATATTGCCTGCCTTCATACTTCTGGGAAAAGAGCTGTTTAGAATTTGCCCAATTGGTGAAGGTTTTTGCCATTGGTGACGACAGTGAATTATCTATATATGGTAGAGATTAGTGTCGTCTCAATACCAATATTTTAGTACCAGTACCGGTACCAAAATGTATTTCGATACTTTTCGGTACTTTTCTAAATAAGGGGGACCACAAAAAATGACATTATTGGCTTTATTTAAACAAAAAATCTTACGGTACATTAAACATATGTTTCTTATTGCAATGTAGTCCTTAAATAAAATAGTGAACATACTAGACAACTTGTCTTTTAGTAGTAAGTAAACAAACAAAGGCTCCTAATTGGTCTGCTGACGTATGCAGTACCATATTGTGTCATTTATTATTCTAACATTATGAGGGACAAAGTGTAAACATGAATTATTAATCCACTTGTTCATTTACTGTTAATATCTGCTTACTTTCTCTTTTAACGTGTTCTATGTACACCTCTGTTAAAATGTAATAATCACTTATTCTTCTGTTTGATACTTTACATTAGTTTTGGATGATACCACAAATTTAGGTATCGATCTGATACCAAGTAGTTACCTGATCATACATTGGTCATATTTAAAGTCCTCATGTGTCCAGGGACATATTTCCTGAGTTTATAAACATAATATGAATTTTTTTTAAATATAAAAATATTTTGTGACGATAAAAAATATTGATGTAATCATAGTAGTATCGACTAGATACGCTCTTGTGCTTGGTATCATTACAGTGGATGGCAGGTGTAGATCCACCCATGCCATTTGTTTACATGCAGGGTGCTAGCTCTCGGTTAGCTATCGTATCCTCCTACGGTGTGTAGTGAAGCATGTTTAGCTATTCCTCGTCCTGCAGGGATGATACTTGTAAGAAACTTACTTTGTGTCGCCATGGAGACGAGGATTAGTGATTTAGAAGTAGATAAAACACTGCCCACTGCGGCTGGACTTTAGCCGCTAGCTAGCTAGCCATGTCTTAAAGCACCTCTTCTTGAGAGCGTTTCAGTGTTATAACTTCACTTTTATCGTTAGTTTTTAGACCAAAATGCGTCCGTTCTCCCTTTTCTGTCTACACACTGTGTCTGCTTGTTAGTACTCCGTGATTGTGCGCTGCCGAACATGCTCCTCTGTTCGCAAAACCTGCAAAGACGTGACGACGACGTGCCGTCATGCCCTGGAACCGGTATTTTTCAAACAGAGTATAGTACCATTTTTGATTTATTAGTACCGCAATACTATACCAGTACCGGTATACCGTACAACCCTAGTTGAGATATACCCAAAGTGCTTTGAGTGCGTCCGACGCTGTAGTCAATACGCTCCTTCTTTTTTGTTATTGTTGAACATTGTTATTGTATGTTCTTGCTGACCATTGATCTGACTCTGGGTGTGAGTGGAGCTAACACACAGGTGCGCCTAATTGTCAATAAATGGCTGCAGATGGTTGATGCTGTGTGGGCAGACGATTGAAGCTCTTCCTAGAGTGTCCGCGCCAACAGCTATTCTCTTGCTGTGGGGCAGACTGGCTCGCACATTGCCATTTCAAAGTAATGTCTAGTTCTAACTTTTATAATTAATTTTTATATTGATCGATTGCGATAATCATTGATACTTTTTATGACTTATATAAGCCTGCCAATAAATACAGTAATACAATTTCCAACTTCCCAAGGGTGCTATTTATCAGTGGAAAAGGTGTCTGGTAGCCAGGTAGGATCAGCGCGGCTAAGGTGGTCAAATATATGCAGTAGATTTAAAGGCAGTTGCAGTTTTGAGACACTAGATGGCGATTGTGTATAAGCTATTGAATATTAGAGTAGTTTGGAAAGCTACCGAATTTTCCGGACCATAGGGTTCACCGGATTATAAGACGCACTGCCGATGAATGGTCTATTTTTGTTTGTAGGGCGCATTAAAGGAGTCATATTATTATTTTTTTTTTTTTCTTAATGTAAAACACTTCCTTGTGGTCTACATAACATGTAATGGTGGTTCTTTTGTCAAAATGTTGCATAGATGATGTTTTACAGATCATCTTCAAGCCGCTTTCTGATGCGCCGTTTTGTGGGCGGTCTTATTTACGTGGCTCACCTTCGGCAGCGTCTTCTCACCGTCATTTTTGTTGTAGCGGTGTAGCGTGCAAGGACGGGAGTGGAAGAAGTGTCAAAAGATGGAGATAACTGTTTTAATACATTCAGACTTTACTTAAATCAATAACGGAGCAGCATCTCCTCATCTGTGAAAAACCGTCCGACCGGAACTCTAATAACTAAAGTTCCTTGGGTGAATAATGTAAACTCATTACACCGGTATGTTTTAGCGCTTGCAAGGTGAGTTTACTGACAGATATAAGTAAGAACTTTACACTACTTTGTATTAGAAATGGCAACAGCGGAAGATGAATGTCCCATAACAAGAAGATAGAGAAAAAGAAGAAGCTTATCATCTAAATGTTTTTTAATTCAAGTACCCCTAATCAGAGCAAAGCATTTTTGATTGAAAAAAAGAGATAAAGAAGTAAAATACAGCACTATGTCATCAGTTTCTGATTTATTAAATTGTATAACAGTGCAAAATATTGCTCATTTGTAGTGGTCTTTTTTGAACTATTTGGAAACAAAGTTTTTATTTATATTTATAAAGGATTTTTGAATTGTTGCTATTTTTAGAATTAAAAAAAAAAAAAATTCACGTACCCCTTGGCATACCTTCAAGTATCCCCAGTGGTACGCGTACCCCCATTTGAGAACCACTGATCTACGGTGTCACCACGGACTACAAAGGCGGACGCGCGCAATTTTCCAGAATGTATGCAGATCCCAAATACTTATCAGCAGGTACCAGGAGGTACGAAAAGTTGCTTTTGCATAATTTTGCGAAACAAAACGCCAGATAATGTCTTTCCTTATACACACACCATAATAATACTCGCATGTTTAATGCGCCGACAATCCATCAAGCGGTGCGGCTTCATAGCTTACCAAAGTCGTACTAAAACATTTTGATAGATTTTTGAGCGCTGTTTGTAATGTTCTATATTTTCAATGGAACATTTAAAATGTTGGTTTTGTTTACTTGAGACCCATCATAGTGCAGCCTACACTTATCTCTTATGTTTGACTGCCATCTACTGGTCACCCTTATCATTACACCATGCACCAAATAAAATAGCTGGTTAGGTGAGTAAGATCAACCAAACTTATTCCTTACATTAGGCGCACCAGGTTATAAGGCACACTGTCGAGTTTTGAGAGAAAAAAAAGGATTTTAAGTGCGCCTTATATGATGCACCTGCTCAGAGCTACTGCAAACCATGCTCTCAATTAGACAATACGGTACTAGTTAAACCGACACATTGGAAGTGTCAGAATGTTGACAAACCGTCTGCATTAAAAGCAACAAAACTGAAGACAAGTTTCTGTTATTGAGTTGATATATCAAAATATCACAGTTTCTCTTCTCGCTCCATGCAGAGAATCTACAGCAAGACAGAAAGACGGCGCAACCAAACGTGATAGTTGATACTGTTACGTGATTGGCTGTTTGCATGTCCCTCCCGTTTCTCAGTCACACTTTCTGTTTCCTGTTTTGCTGGTTTCCCAAAAAGTGCGAGCGACTTCATGCAACGAACTTCGCTTTGTAACTTCTGGTTTCTTCACACCCAAAAATATAAATATATATCAAATGTTTTATCGAACGCATTTTTGGAAGGTATGACAGCAAAGCACAGATCTTTACCGTTCTTACATTTATATTGTTTTTACCGTCATACCGTGTATACCATGCAGGCTTAGGCCCTTTCTATACTAAGCCGGCTAAGGTTATCCAGGGTAAATTTAACTTATCTGATCCATATCCAGTGTTGTGGTATTTCAATTAACTGGACAATACGAAGGTCCTGAGTAGTCTTGGGTTCAATCCCGGGCTCGGGATCTTTCTGTGTGGAGTTTGCATGTTCTCCCCGTGACTGCATGGGTTCCCTCCGGGTACTCCGGCTTCCTCCCACCTCCAAAGACATGCACCTGGGGATAGGTTGATTGGCAACACTAAATTGGCCCGAGTGTGTGAATGTGAGTGTGAATGTTGTCTGTCTATCCGTGTTGGCCCTGCGATGAGGTGGCGACTTGTCCAGGGTGTACCCCGCCTTCTGCCCGATTGTAGCTGAGATAGGCTCCAGCGCCCCCGCGACCCCAAAGGGAATAAGCGGTAGAAAATGGATGGATGGGTGGAATCCAGCATGCTGTGGGGCCCTATTGTAGTGAATCACACCTGATTCATCATAAATTAATCAAATCTTTAATGGACACGTGAAAGTAAACAATGTGATAAAGAACATTTTACACCAATCAATCTAGGGATCTAGATATCTGGTCAGGACACTCCTCACTCTGTTGCCTTCACCTTCATTGTCCATTCGTTTTTGGTGACTTTATATACTCTGGACCTAGACGTTGAGTCCGCGACATACATGGCGGACAATAACTGATACAGTCTGCTTTGCCAGTCCAAAAGCATTCGCCATTTTCTGTAGTCTTCCCTCGACGGCCAGGTAATACAAAGCACACGCAATCTTGTTTATCACATCCACGGGAGCCCGCATTTTCGTTGTCTCTCCGCCGACAAATGGACGAAGTTTTTCGCTAAGTAGAATCACAGCTGACCTAAACATTCGAAAGTTCTCTTGCCGTCTGAGAAGTGTTGTATCCGAAATAGCTGCAAACCTTTTCTCTTAAGGTATTCATGTGTGATTTTCACAAGCGTCTGTACTGACGGAAGGAGAAACACGGGCATGTCTGGATGACTCGCCTCCATATTTCCAGTGGTTAGCTCAGAGTTACGAAACCGCTTTATTATGAAGCTGGCTGTTGCGTGTTCTTTCTGACGTCACTTCCTGTGTGGGGCGCGGTCTTTCTGGCGTCACTTCCTCTCCGAACTACCTTTGTAAACGATCATTGAGTCCATACAGAGCGAAGAGCCGGCAATTCAAGAAATAGACGGCGCACTTACCCGTGTAAAAAGTTATCCAAGAAGGGGAACCTTAAACGATGATTTAGTGTGGCCGAAAACGGGGCTTAGGCTAAATCATTATTTGTTTAATGAGTTATCTGGCTTAATGTAGACAAGGTCTTAGTTCTAACTTCATCTGTCAGTAGAGTCGCTATGGAAGCAATAAAAACTACAACATGGCTGACTGGGTGAAGCCTCTCTCAAAGTGGAGCCATATAAATAAGACCACCCATAAAACTGCACTGTCAGAAAGGAGCTTGAAACGGTCTGTAAAACAGAATCCATGCAAATGTTTTATCAAAGAACCACCACTACATGTTATGCAGACCACAAGTTAGTGTTTTAAATGAAGAAACAAATTTAGGATCCCTTTTAAATCTGACTCTAAATCAAGTCAAGGATTCAATAACCAATATTGACTGTGATTTGGGTCATTGGATTATCCTTGAGGCTCACTGCTCAAATTTTGTGGAGGTCACACTGATATCACACACAGTTAAAATCCAATCCTATTTCTAAACGATCGTAACTCAACCCCGAGTCCCTTTGGATTAGAAGGGCTAATGTTGTACCCTTGACTTTTACAGCTTGGTAATACACCTGCACCTTTTTGATGGCTATAGTTACTTTGCAGTCCATTGATGAGTCCAGTGAGAGTAGATTGTATCTTCTACCTTACGGACTGCAGATGCACTCTTTTTTTTTTTCTAACAGTGTAAAAACCTGATGGAAACATTACTTTCAAACATGCACAGTGTCCCGATGACAGGATTAGTTTTTACGAAAGCTTTGGTGTCTCTGTCATGTACCTGGGCCTGTTTCCCTTATTGTTGATGAGGCAGCAAGAGTGATGACTTCAATGTTGTGATTTTTGTCTGCTGGGGCTCAGCTGGAACCTGAGCCCTGCTAGAAGGTCACTGCAGCCCGGCACTCTGCACTATTCAAGGCCACCCGAGTAAAATATTGCACGCATCAATGTGCTGACAAAGGGACGACCTTGCCATTGTTGAAAGAGCTCTGCCTGCTGATATGCAGGTGCTTAAACATGCTTTAAATATGTTGCAAAAAAAACTGAAATATACAAACCCCAAAACCAGTGAAGTTGGCACGTTGTATAATTCGTAAATAAAAACAGAATACAATGATTTGCAAATCATTTTCAACTCATATTCAATTGAATAGACTGCAAAGACGAGATATTTATTGTTCGAACTGAGAAACTTAATTTTTTGGGGCAAATAATCATTAACTTTGAATATAATGGCTGCAACACATTGCAAAAAAGTTGGCACGGGGGCATTTTTACCACTGTGTTACATGGCCTTTCCTTTTAACAACACTCAGTAAACGTTTGGGAACTGAGGAGACCAATTTTTGAAGCTTTTCAGGTGGAATTCTTTCCCATTCTTGCTTGATGTACAGCTTAAGTTGTTCTACAGTCCGGGGTCTCCGTTGTGGTATTTTGCGCTTCCAGATGTAGCGACCAACTGTAGTTACTGACAGTGGTTTTCTGAAGTGTTCATGAGCCCATGTGGTGATATCCTTTACACACTGATGTCGGTTTTTAATGCAGTACCGCCTGAGGGATCCAAGGTCACGGGCATTTAATGTTGGTTTTCAGCCTTGCTGCTTATGTGCAGTGATTTCTCCAGATTTTCTGAACCTTTTGATGATATTACGGACCGTAGATGGTGAAATCCCTAAATTCCTAGCAATAGCTCGTTAAGAAATGTTGTTCTTAAATAATTTGCTCACGCATTTGTTCACAAAGTGGTGACCCTCGTCCCAGTCTTGTTTGTGAATGACTGAGCATTTCATGGAAGCTGCTTTTATACCCAATCATGGCACCCACCTGTTCCCAATTAACCTGTCCACCTGTGGGATGTTCCAAATAAGTGTTTGATGAGCATTCCTCAACTTCCTCAGTCTTTTTTGCCACTTGTGACAGCTTTTTTTAAACATGTTGCAGGCATCAAATTCCAAATGAGCTAATATTTGCAAAAAATAACAAAGTTTACCAGTTCGAACGTTATGTATTTTGTCTTTGCAGTGTTTTTAATTGAATACAAGTTGAAAAGGATTTGCAAATGATTGTATGTTGTTTTTATTTATGATTTACACAACGTGCCAACTTCACTGGTTTTGGGTTTTGTATATAAAGTGTTTTGTCCGATTACTTGATTAATAAAACTAATAGATAAATTACTCTAGTACCAAAATAATTGATAGCTGCAGCCCATAAAATACCATAAAACAATAAAATACAAATATAAGAGGTAATACAAAACAATGTTTGCTTTTATTTTATAAAAAAATAGTAGTTTGAAAGGAGACAAACAATGCCGCAATAAACACACCGCAACTTACTCTCAGCAAAATTCACATTTTTAATAAGTTGTTCTTTTTGGAACTGATACAAACTGCACTTTTCAAAAAACTAAAGTGTTTTATATGAGAGGCAAAACTTATGTTTTGAATAAATAATTCTGTAAACAAGTATGTAGCGTTGCACATTGTAAACAAACAAAGTGCAACATTGTGATTAATAAAGTGCAAATTAGGTTTTCTGTGTCCGCTTACGTTCCGATGCTAATCTGATGAATCACATGGAATGTTCAAATTGGGCATAAAATAGGTTTCATGCAGAGTGTAGTTTTGATTTAGACTTAAACACGTTTTGTAGAAGGCAAAACCCGGAAGTGTCGCACACACTCCACTGTGCATGTCTAATGGAGGGCATAGTTTGCAGTAGCTCTGAGCAGATGCCTCAGTGCATCATTTCAAACACAGAAGCAAACAACACAACGCAACAATTACGGCTCGTAATCTGCTTTTGGTCCCCTCTGATTGTGATGCGGATTAGCAGCAGCCTCGGGGGGGTGTTTTCCCTCATGCAAATAAATAAAAGGAAGCTAATTAAAGATTAGCTACTCCTTTGCCTGAGGGGATCGTGTTAACCTGGTCACTGCATACAGCACAAAGGTACGCGGTTCTTCTAGATGTGACTTTCTTCTCTGGCTGAGGACGAATTAATTTTGGTCAGCTGGAAAATGTGGCGTGATTGGAGCTTTGTTAAACTGTGCTCACATTTGTAGTATAAAAAAATAGCAAATTTTGTGCACACTTAGGTGTGGTTTGTATTGTATTCACACTATTTTCTTAGACCAAAGGCTGCATTTTAAAGAACGTGTGCGTCATGTAGTGGGGCATGTTCACCACTGTGTTACATGGCATTTCCTTTTAACAACACTCAGTAAACGTTTGGGAACTGAGGAGACCAATTTTTAAGCTTTTCAGGTGGAATTGTAGCCCATTCTTGCTTGATGTACAGCTTAAGTTGTTCAACAGTCCGGGATCTCCGTTGTGGTATTTTAGGCTTCATAATGCGCCACACATTTTCAATGAGAGACAGGTCTGGACTACAGGCAGGCCAGTCTAGTAACCGCACTCTTTTACTATGAAGCCACGCTGTTGTAACACGCGGCTTGGCATTGTCTTGCTGAAATAAGCAGGGGCGTCCATGAAAAAGATGTTGCTTGGATGGCAACATATGTTGCTCCAAAACCTGTATGTACCTTTCAGCATTAATGGTGCCTTCACAGATGTGTAAGTTACCCATGCCTTGGGCACTAAAACACCCCCATACCATCACAGATGCTGGCTTTTCAACTTTGCACCTATAACAATCCGGATGGTTCTTTTCCTCTTTGGTCCGGAGGACACGACGTCCACAGTTTCCAAAAACAATTTGAAATGTTGACTCGTCAGACCACAGAACACTTTTCCACTTTGTATCAGTCCATCTTAGATGAGCTCGGGCCCAGCGAAGCCGATGGGGTTTTTGGGTGTTGTTGATAAATGGGTTTCACTTTGCATAGTAGAGTTTTAACTTGCACTTACAGATGTAGCGATGAACTGGAGTTACTGACAGTGGTTTTCTGAAGTGTTCCTGAGCCCATGTGGTGATATCCTTTACACACTGATGTCGCTTGTTAATGCAGTACCGCCTGAGGGATCGAAGGTCACGGGCATTCAATGTTGGTTTTTAGCCTTGCTGCTTATGTGCAGTGATTTCTGCTGCTTATGTGCAGTGATTTCTCCAGATTCTCTGAACCTTTTGATGATATTACGGACCGTAGATGGTGAAATCCCTAAATTCCTTGCAATAGCTCGTTGATAAATGTTCTTAAGCTGTACGACAATTTGCTTACGCATTTTTTCACAAAGTGGTGACCCTCGCCCCATCCTTGTTTGTGAATGACTGAGCATTTCATGGAAGCTGCTTTTATACCCACCTGTTCCCAATTAGCCTGTTCACCAGTGGGATGTTCCAAATAAGTGTTTGATGAGCATTCCTCAATTTTCTCAG
Source organism: Nerophis lumbriciformis (assembly GCF_033978685.3). Taxonomy (NCBI): domain Eukaryota; kingdom Metazoa; phylum Chordata; class Actinopteri; order Syngnathiformes; family Syngnathidae; genus Nerophis; species Nerophis lumbriciformis. Next base: position 50,872,120 of record NC_084550.2, on the reverse strand, counting down.
TCTTTTTTGCCACTTGTGCCAGCTTTATTGAAACATGTTGCAGGCCTCAAATTCCAAATGAGCTAATATTTGCACCAAAAAAATTAAGTTTCTCCGTTCCAACATTAAATATCTCGTCTTTGCAGTCTATTCAATTGAATATAAGTTGAGAAAGGATTTGCAAATCATTGTATTCGGTTTTTATTTACGATTTACACAACGTGCCAACTTCACTGGTTTTGGGTTTTATATATTTTATCTGTTATTACAGACTGTGTTTAGATGGTAGCAGAAAATGGGCTTCTCTTACTTGAACGACCAGCAGCTGCCACTGTTACTGTGTTACTTTGTACAATAAGAAGCAATAATTGAAAAATAGAGCAAAATGTTATTAGAGAACAAAATATGTTGATACTAATTACTAATAACTCAGATTTGTTTTCAAATGTATGTACATTTTTTTTTGCCTTTTTTTTAAAGAAAATAATGTATCATTGACAATTATGCAAATTATTTGACGTTACATTGACCACGCCCATAGCCACACCCCCACTGCCACAAGTATATTGACAAACTGGTAAGACGGTTAGAAGACACAGTCGAAGTGGAGGCACGTAAATAAGACCAGCCCACGAAACTTGGTATCCTGAAGAGACAGACAGAAAGTAGCTTGAAGATGGTCTGTAAAACAAAATGTCTGCAAAACTTTGACCAAATAACCACCATTACATGTTACAAACGTTTTAAATGTAGGAAAAAAACAATACGCTCTTTAAGCCATCCGATTCCACTTGTGCATCCACACCCGGGTTCGGATAATTGTGTTCACACTTGACCAAACAGGAGAGTTCCTTTTAACCGAACCAAACATGAAAAGTGTGAACTTAGACTATGACAAAGTGGACTATCAGTGGCAAAGGCTACAGACGTTCCCTTTTATTTTGATGTTGACTCATATCATGCCTTCTCCCTTGTTTCACATCCAGCGTATTTCCATACAGGCAGTGTTAGAAAATATATACCAAACATCTCCTCCCCCACAATCATTCTGACTCCCGCACACGTTACATCATCTCAGATTCAGGATTTTTTTTTTTTTTCTTATCTTTTTAAAAAGGCTGACCACAGGCAGCACGCTTCATTATGTTTGATTATTCCTTACATCAGTCAAGTCTTTTGCTGCTTTAAATTACTCTCTGGATTTTTTTTTTTTTTTTTTTTTTTTTTTTTTTTTTTAAGCAATCAACTAAATGCGCATTACTCTAAATACCAGAGTATGCATGTTGGAGGACACAAAAGCTGGCATCAGAGTATTTTGCATTAAATGTGGAAAATAACACCCGAGGTCATTGCTGTCAACAGGAGTGATAAAATAATCTCCTATAAGTGTCGTCAGAATGCATTATTATTAACACCATTGCTCTGTCTCAACAGAAACCTCGGGAAATCGGGTCTACGCGTGTCCTGCCTTGGATTAGGTAAGAGACACAAAATGGCTCGTTGTGCCCTGGATGCATTGTGTAACCCAGTCATGGCGGGGACTTTTAGTGCTTTCTCCTCAAGTGGTGACAAAGGAAGTACAGAAGCAAGACCTAATAGGTTGAAAGTGGATTTAAATTTCCCATTGGGCATGGGCATTTATTTAGAGCTCCTCGGGACATCATGGGATTAATTTCTTTCTTTCAGCCTAACAAGGGTTAAAAAAAAAATTCTAAAAAGGGTATGTTTGCATGCAACTTGCTCACAATTAGAACACCGCCAGCTTTAAGAATGAATGTATGAAAATGGAAAAAGATGAGGGAAAAAAAAAAAAAAAGTTTTAATATGGTTTCTGTAGGACAAACATGACACAAACCTCCCTAATTGTTAGAAATCCCACTGTTTACATTAAACATGCTTCACTGATGAGAGTATTTGGCGCGCGCCATTTTGTCCTAATTTCGGAAGTCCTTGAACACACCGTAGTTTGTTTACATGTACAACTTTCCCTGATGCTGCCACGGAAAGACGTGTTTTATGCCACTCCTCCTTTGTCTCTATTTGTCCATCAAACGTTTTATGCTGTGCGTGAATCCACAACGGTGAGTTTTGTTGATGTTCTTCACTTGTGTGGAGTACTAATCAGATATATTTGGTCACTGCATGACTGCAAGCTAATTGATGCTAACATGCGATTTATGCTAGCTGTATGTACATAATGCATCATCATGCCGTGTATTTTAGTTATATTTGAGGTCATTTTATTTGTAGTTTCGGTTTCCTTTAACTTGGACACACACATCTATACCTTTGGCCATTCTAAGCCAGTCATTTCCAGGAGTTATCGCACCCTCTGAAAAGCCTCAGTTTTACTAATGTTTTCTAATGTTGTAAAAATGTGTAGAATAAATATTACATTTCATAATTTCTGTCAACAAAGATTTGCATCAGCCTGCGACACAGTAATTTTGATTTTAGGCTAATATAGCTAATATAGACACTTACATTATGTGTTGCCGTCATTATATAAGGTTTTATATTTTATGCGGCTCCAGACAGATTTTTTTTTTTTTTTGTATTTTTGGTCCAATATGGTTTTTTTCAACGTTTTGGGTTGCCGACCCTTGGGCTAGAAAATGTTATTCAAGATTCAAAATTCAAGATTGTTTATTGTCATATGCACAGTTAAACAGACAGTTTGCCGTACAATGAAAATCTTACTTTGCTAGTCCACCCTTCAACAAGTCACACGGTACTTGGCTAAAATAAAAATAAAAATGTATATACAAGTCACAGTAAGTAACATAACATTATTGCACATTCTGATTGACAGTCAACAGTATACATATGGAGGTGACATTTGGTCACAGCAGCAGTTAAGGTGTCTTTAGTGATCAAAGGTGAAAAGTGTCTACAGTGATGGTTCACAGTTCGGGGGTGGTCATGGTAGCTGTCTTTTGTTCAAAAAGATAAAAGTAAAACGTGGGAGGGACTAGCATTCACAAGTTAGCATTCCCACGCCTGATGGCCTGTGGGTAGAAACTGTTTGTCAGTCTCGTAGTCCTGGATTTCAGGCTCCTGTATCGTCTGCCTGATGGTAGGAGGCTATCATTAGTGTTTTAACAGAACGTATATATTTTTAAATGTCTATAATTTTAACAGTTACTATTTATATTAAGTACAAATTGCACGTTAGCCCAAGGAATTTGTTTGTTTTAGATCTTTGAGTTCAACTCATGAAAAATGGGAACAAAAATAAAAGTGTTGCGTTTTTTTTGTTCAGTATGATTTCAAACGGTAATACTAACCGCCGGAAGTTTTACCACAGTCATCGTTATTAACATTTATTGTTACATGCCTGGTTGGATTTTATGGGTTCACTCTGGCAGTCGCTACGCCAGAGTGGGTAGGCTCGTCACCCACTTTTGTTTCTCGCAACCTCAAGCAATTAGCCGAGGAAGAGCTCGTAAAAAGCTGGGGCACTAATATCCAGAGGTACCACCGTATTATATTTTTACACCAGTCTTTAGGAAGTTGGTCAGGATATTTGAAGGACGCTTAAAGGTTAATCAAATGTTCATTAATTGATAAATATATATCTATATTGCCAAAAGTATTTGGTCACCCATCCAAATGATCAGAATCAGGTGTCCTAATCACTTGGCCCGGCCACAGGTATATAAAATCAAGCACTTGGGCATGGAGACTGTTTCTACAAACATTTGTGAAAGAATGGGCCGCTCTCAGTGATTTCCAGCGTGGAACTGTCATAGGATGCCACCTGTGCAACAAATCCAGTCGTGACATTTCCTCGCTCCTAAATATTCCAACGTCAACTGTTGGCTTTATTATAAGAAAAAGGAAGAGTTTGGGAACAACAGTAACTCAGCCACAAAGTGGTAGGCCACGTAAACCGATAGAGAGGGGTCAGTGGATGCTGAAGCGCATAGTGCAAAGACTTTCTGCACAGTCAGTTGCTACAGAGCTCCAAACTTTATGTGAACTTCCAATTAGCCCACGTGCAGTACGCAGAGAGCTTCATGGAAGGGGTTTCTAAACCATACATCACCAAGTCCAATGCAGTGGTGTAAAGCACGTCGCCACTGGACTCTAGAGCAGTGGAGACACCTTTTCTGGAGTGATGATTCACGCTTTTACATCTGGCAATCTGATGGACGAGTCTGGGTTTGGAGGTTGCCACGAGAACGCTACATTTCGGACTGCATTGTGCCGAGTGTGAAATTTGGTGGAGGAGGAATTATGGTGTGGGGTTGTTGTTCAGGAGTTGGGCTTAGCCCCTTAGTTCCAATGAAAGGAACTTTGAATGCTCCAGGATACCAAAACATTTTGGACAATTCCATGCTCCCAACCTTGTGGGAACAGTTTGGAGTGGGCCCCTTCCTCTTCCAACATGACTGTGCACCAGTGCACAAAGCAAGGTCCATAAAGACATGGATGACAGAGTCTGGTGTGGATGAACTTGACTGGCCTGCACAGAGTCCTGACCTGAACCCGATAGAACACCTTTGGGATGAATTAGAACGGAGACTGAGAGCCAGGCCTTCTCGACCAACATCAGTGTGTGACCTCACCAATGCGCTTTTGGAAGAATGGTGGAAAATTCCTTTAAACACACTCCGCAACCTTGTGGACAGCCTTCCCAGAGGAGTTGAAGCTGTAATAGCCGACATCATATTGAGCCCTATGGGTTAGGAATGGGATGGCACTTCAAGTTCATATGTGAGTCAAGGCAGGTGGCCAAATATTTTTGGCAATATAGTGTACATATTTTTAATTTCTGCCAACATTTGAGAGACCAAACATCTAGGGTTGCAAAGGGGTGGAAAGTTTCCCGTAAATTTCCGGAAACTTTCCGTAAATTTACCACGGGAAGTTAAGCTCATGTAGTTTGGAAATTTTGACCATTTTTTGATTATTCAAAGTTGGACACCGTCCATCTTATTCTGTAGAATAAGATGAGAAGCTTGTAAAACACTAATGCAATGCCACACACAGACATAAATAGTCAGCTAAACAATTGGAATAGTCTTTAAAAATATTTTACTGATGGACAAATGAATAGAAATAGGCTCGATGAATAAATGAACACGCACTATAACTAAACTATAACCTACATTCTTGTATGACAACAGAATGGCTAGCAGAACAGAAGGCAGAGGAAACTACACGTTTTGATTTAGTATTTGAACTTTACAGATCACAAAAAAGGTAAATTCGGATCGCTAACGTTGTTAGCAAAAATGAATGGGATTTAACATAGAGAAAATTAGTATCACGGCTAACGGAGAAATATTTTCGGTTCATTATGAGACTGTGGTGGTACATAAACCTAGCTAGCTAGAGATATTGGCCCCAAAATCATTTAACAATTACAGGAACAGCTAGCTAGCTAGCTTGAGTGGAAGTCTGCTGGAGTGGTCTACAGTCATACAGTAACAAGCAATTACACCTCTATTCAACTTAAATACTATAGATCAAATATATTTACCCCAGTAATATCATCAAAACTTACCTGACTGGATGAAGTCCTTGGGCTCAAATACTAGTGTGGCCTGGAGTGTGTAGCATGCTGGGAATTATCTGTGCATGTGATGGAAGAATGCACTGCACATGTGGTGGAGGAATGCACTGTGAAGGGTTGAAATTCAACTGAATTTGCATTAAATCAGGTTGTTTTAGCCAATAATCATGCTGCAAGATATAGCATGTTGCATTCAATGTTTATTCCCATTAATTCCCGTTAATTCCCATGGAAGGTTTCCAACTTTGAATATTCCCGGAATTTTGCAACCCTACAAACATCACATCTGGAGCTTATTTGGGCAGTTTTTTTTTTAGCTCACTCCAAACTCTCATTTTTGTACCTATCACTGTAGAAACTAAACATCACATGCCTTTGACATAACTGAAGTTAGCGTAACAGGTTTGAAAACATATGTTTTTTCATTTCATCAAGCTGTCGTCCCCCATGCTAAAAAAAAAACCTTGACCTACAACATCGAGTTAGTTAGTTTAGTCTTTATTTGAAGGGACAATGCACAGAAACATTAAGCTCAAAGACAGATATGTTCTGTACCAGATTATAGCTAAATAGCTAATTTCCATCTGCAGTCCCTGGCTACCTAAATTAAAGGGATACAAAAATCATGCAATAAAATTATGACAATAAAATCATACACAAGTATTATGAAAAAAGTCATTAAATGCCCTTTCATGGACACATACTTAATATACAATACAACCACACCTCATTTACATCATAACACAATACATGCTCTTGTTCACATCTGTCATCATTTGTAAAAACAACCTTGATTTTAACAGACACACCTGACAATTTACAACAAAAATGCTCTCATGGATAAATATAATATATATATATATATATATATATATATATATATATATATATATATATATATATACATATATACATATTATAATAAATATAATAATATAATATATGGGGCAGCACGGTGGAAGAGGGGTTAGTGCGTCTGCCTCACAATACGAAGGTCCTGAGTAGTATTGGGTTCAATCCCGGCCTCGGAATCTTTCTGTGTGGAGTTTGCATGTTCTCCCCGTGACTGAGTGGGTTCCCTCCGGGTACTCCGGCTTCCTCCCACCTCCAAAGACATGCACCTGGGGATAGGTTGATTGGCAACACTAAATGGTCCCTAGTGTGTGAATGTGAGTGTGAATGTTGTCTGTCTATCTGTGTTGGCCCTGCGATGAGGTGGCGACTTGTCCAGGGTGTACGCCGCCTTCCGCCCGATTGTAGCTGAGATAGGCTCCAGCACGCCCCGTGGCCCCAAAGGGAATAAGCGGTAGAAAATGGATGGATGGATAAATATAATACACATTAAGTTCAGCTTACTAAAAAACATAGCCCAGCCTTTTCTCGAACTTGGGACTGGATGGTTTAAGAATGCCATACTTGCCAACCCTCACGAATTTTCCGGGAGACTCCCGAAATTCAGCGCCTCTCCCGAAAACCTCCCGGGACAAATATTCTCCCGAAAATCTCCCGATTTTCAGCCGGAGCTGGAGGCCACGCCCCCTCCAGCTCCATGCGGACCTGAGTGAGGACAGCCTTTTTTCAGACTGGAAGACAACAGGGTGACAAGAACTAAATCATCCATACTAGAGATAAATTGTATTATTATGTTTATCTTACTTAAAAATAAATATATTTACTGATTTAAAAAAAAAAAAAACGAAATACATTTTTACTATATTTTGCTAAAAACATCAAAATGAATTGTATTTTTATTTGTATTTTTTCTGACTCCTTACTACATCCAGCCATACAATTATACATTAAAATAAACATATTTGAAATAATTAATTTTAAATGATCATAATTCATTTAAAATGACCATATTTAATTATTAAAATAATTGCTTGTTTACTTTAGCATTTTATTCATTACATTTTGAAGCTCTCAGAAGCCAAGTTATGTTATATTCCTCAAGATTTATTTATGCAAGTTTGAAGTATCAATTATCTAAACACAGTTTTGTTTGCATATTTTCAGGATGTAGATATATATATATATATATATATATATGTATATATATATATATATATATATATATATATATATATATATATATATATATATATATATGTGTATATATATGTATATATATATATATATGTGTGTATTAGAGATGCGCGGATAGGCAATTATTTCATCCGCAACCGCATCAGAAAGTCGTCAACCATCCGCCATCCACCCGATGTAACATTTGACCAGAACCGCATCCGCCCGCACCCGCCCGTTGTTATATATCTAATATAGACGATGCAAGGCATTAGCGAGGTTATAAAGCTTTTGCCTGTTAAAGAAAGGAGACTGATCCAATGCAGCACAGACATTCGCGTGCCACGCTGTCACGGCCCAGACGCACACCAGTGCGCAATCATGTGGGAGCCGCGCTGAGCGCACTTCCAAGCGCGTCTCGCTGCCGGCGACGGCCGGGTATGGGCCCGAGGCTCCAGCGCCAACCATTTTCAGGGCTAGTTGATTCGGCAGGTGGGTTGTTACACACTCCTTAGCGGGTTCCGACTTACATGGCCACCGTCCTGCTGTCTATATCAACCAGGGTGAGCCCCACCCCTTTCGTGAGCGCACTGCGCGCGGAGTGACCCCTGTTACGCGCCCCCGGCAACAGGGGTGGCGGGCAGGTAAGCTGCGCGGACGGAGCGCGCGGAGTGACCCCTGTTACGAGCCCCCGGCCACGGGGGTGGCGGGCAGGTAAGCTGCTTACCTGCTGCGCGTGACGCCGGCCGCGGCGAAGGCGGACGAGGCGGGGTGTCGGTGCGGTGGTGACCCTGGACGTGCGTCGGGCCCTTCTCGCGGATCGCCTCAGCTACGGCTCCCGGTGGGGCCTTCTCGGGGGAAGGGGCCTCGGTCCCGGACCCCGGCAAGGCGTCCCTTCTCCGCTCCGTAAAAGTGTCCATCTCTTCTTTTTTTTTTTCTTCTGTTGTGGCATATGCTGCAGGTGCCTGCTCGTTTTTCGTATGTGGGTAACAACATTTAACTATGTATATATATTTCCGAATTGGTTTAACTGCCACCCGCCTGAATCTATTTAAAATCTTTTTTTTTTTTTTTTCAACCGCCCGACCCGACCCGCGGATAAAATCAAATTTTTTTAAATTTCATCCGCCCAATCCGCGGATAATCCGCGGACTCCGCGGTTGTGCCCGCAAACCGCGCATCTCTAGTGTGTATATATATATTTATATGTATATATATATGTGTTATATATATATATATATATATATATATATATATATATATATATATATATATATATATATATATATATATACATATATATATATATATATATATATACATATATATATATATATGAAATACTTGGTGAATTCTAGCTGTCAATATACTCCTCCCCTCTTAACCATGCCCCCAACCACGCCCCGCCCCACCCTTGACCACGCCCCCCGTCCCCCGCCCCTCACCTCCCGAAATCGGAGGTCTCAAGGTTGGCAAGTATGAAGAATGCAGACTTTTGAAATTACAGTAGCTCCAATCTCCTTGTCCCTATTTGTTTGCCAGAAAGGCAAAATGTTCTAAACGGGAGACTTATACGACGGCGGAGGGTTTTCAAGCTTGGGCTTCTCCTTGGCACTGTCGCTATCCAAAGACATTGTATGTTTACCGAGTAGACGCTGGACTATACTGTATCTCCAGGCACACTCCACCTCACTAAATGTGTTCCATGTGTTTAATGTCTGAATGTTCCCTAAGGAAGAAGTAACCATACCATATGTTTGTTGACTCCGCCTCCCCTCCCTGTCATCCTCTGCAGGAACATGGGTGACATTTGGCGGACAGATAACAGATGAGGTGAGAACATAAAACACTTTTGTCGCTACCTGTCAGGCAAGGCTGACAAATGGAAACTGTCCACATGTTCTGGCAAATCCTTCTATTTTCATACATTATCCAGCACATGTTCTGTGATCTGTGATCATCAGTGATCCTTTATTTCCCCCCCCCCCCCCCACCCCCCCACCCACCCCCTCTCCGTTCTGTTTTCTTGTCCCTGCGTTCTCAACAGATGGCAGAGCAGCTGATGACTCTGGCGTATGAAAACGGCATCAATCTATTTGACACAGCGGAGGTCTATGCTGCCGGGAAGTGAGTATATCCCTGATCCATCTTTTTAAAAAGCTCCCACCTCGTGACTGATTAAATGGAGATTATAGGCTAGTAAAAAAAAAAAAAAATGGCCTTGATCTCAGCTGTGCGCTCTCCTGGTATGCACTGCAGGTATTTTTTTTATTTTATTTTTACGACTCATGAATTGCCTCGGCGTCAATTCAAGCTCCTCTTTAAAGGAAACACAATCTTGGACTTGCTGTTGTGTCGAGCTGCAGAGACTATGTGCAAGCCAGCGTCAGTTGACATAAATGCCTTCGGATGTGTTTATCCTGCAGTGTAATTCTAGAAATAAACTCACAATGTCATTGTCAACTGTTTTTTACTGGGATTATCCAGCACAGCGACAAATGTCTAACACTTTCCATTGTCATTGTTGCTGTTTTTATTGAAGCCTTCCATGTACAAATCTAGTACACCGTTATTGTCAAAGCACATACCAGCACACATGTAATACAGATATACTTTTTTTTTTTGTAATCGTTAGACAAATAGTTAATGATGGGTATATGATGCCTCATAGAGGGTCTGGCACACTCACGACCTGTATCAACACTGCATTGATACTGTTTTAGTATTTCATAATGGTTATTCGCCATCTACTGGATTAAAAATTGCACTACATTTGACCGGCAAATAAAATGAACTGCTTCTATGTATTTTTCAAGATCCCCATTTAGCTGCTGCAATAGTACTAGCTATTCTTCCTGGGGTCTAAAAGGCAAAAGGGAATACACTAGGGCTGCAACTAACAACTAATTTGATAATCGATTAATCTGTCGATTATTACTTCGATTAATAATCGGATAAAAGAGACCCAACTACATTTCTATGCTTTCCAGTATTTTATTGAGGGGAAAAAACAGCATACTGGCACCATACTGGCACCATACTTATTTTGATTATTGTTTCTCAGCTGTTTGTAAATGTTGCAGTTTATAAATAAAGGTTTATAAAAAAAAATGTTTAAAAAGGAGCCTCTGCGCATAGCATAGATCCAACGAATTGATGACTAAATGAATTGCCAATTATTTTTATAATCGATTTTAATCGATTAAATGTTGCAGCCTTAGAATACACATGTAATATGGCGTCAAAATGTAAACAAACACCATTGGTGTATCTACACCTGATTTATTTATTTATTTATTTGAATTAGGACAATGCATATTCATCAACATAGAGCAACAATGTAAATTAGCACAATAGCTAATTTCCATCCGTTGTCCTAAGGCAGGTTAATACAGTAAACATTCAACGGGTCATGATAAAAAAAGAATACTTAAATCACAAAACAGTACACATTACAAGCATACCATAAGCACAGACCATGGACAAAAAAATAAATAAAACAAACAACAAACAAACAAAAATGTGGATAATCTAATTATGCGTGCATATTATCCACTGTAATGATACCAAGTACAGGAGCGTATCTTGTCAATACTACTATGATTACATAGATATTTTTTAGCATCACAAAATATTTGTTCGTTTTTAAAAAATGTTTTTTATGTTTATAATCTCAGGAAATATGTCCCTGGACACATGAGGACTTTGAATATGACCAATGTATGATCCTGTAAGGACTTGGTATCGGATTGATACCCACATTTGTGATACCATCCAAAATGTATGTAAAGTATCAAACAACAGGAGAATAAGTGATTATTACATTTTAACAGAAGTGTAGATAGAACATGTTGAAAAAGAAAGAAAGCAGATATTAAAAGTAAATGAACAAGTAGATTAATAATTCATTTTCTATCACTTGTCCTTAATAATGTTGACAAAATAATAGAATGATAAATGACACAATATGTTACTGCATATGTCAGCAGCTAAATTAGGAGCCTTTGTTTGCTTATTTACTAATAAAAGACAAGTTGTCTAGTATGTTTTTTTGAGGACAAACTTGCAATAAGAAACATATGTTTAATGTACCCTAAGATTTTTTGGTAAAATAAAGCCAATAATGCCATTTTTTGTGGTCCCCTTTATTTAGAAAAGTATCGAAAAGTACCAAAATATTGGTATCGGGACAACACTAGTGGGATGTATGAGGTCCAAATTTAGGATTTAATACCAGTGTCGTCATAAAAATAATAGCACGGGCACGAGGTTACGTTTTGGCAAATGTTCACCCTTCTGTGTGCAATGGTACAGGATTAGCAGGGTTAGATTATACAAACAAACACAAATGGAATGATAGCTGCTGTATTGACTTAATACTGTAGCGCTTCCACAGCTTCTTTTTCATGTTAAATTCCAGTGTGGATTAATCTAGTTTTGTACTAACACGTTGCTCAGAAATAATCTCAAGGATTAACATTTCCAAACAGTGTTTCTGATTGATCTTCTTCTTGGAGTGCACAAACTGCATTGACTTGAAGGCATGCTGTGTTTTTTTTTTGTATCAATGGTGAAAATCAAAGCCTTGTTTTAAGGAGAAGATGCTTGTACTTGCAAACGTTTGCGACGGCGTGTCACGTGTAAGTGGTGTTGCACAGGTGTTAACCCTGACAGCTTGCACTCGCACAGCAGCACAGAGGAGATTACATTGCACACACATTTTCAGCCTTTGCGGGTTTGCCTCATTGTGGAATTACTTTTGACGTTGTATTTGGAGGACTGATCGTTGGACTTTGTCGATTTGCCAAAACAGCATAACTACTGCTGGCTTTGTTTCTGTGAAATGTGACTCAATATGCATGGTCACACAAATACAAACAAGCACCGCTCAGCTCGCTATCAGCAAACACATATGGCGTCAAAGCGCTTTTGTAGAACGTCGACTTGGCGCTTCAGATGCATAATAATAGCGCAATAATGTGTGAAGCAGGGGACAAATTGGGAGAGTGTGAAAGCAATAAGATATTAGAAATGTATGAATAATGCAGCTTTTATCATGTGTTTTTTTTCCCGTTTTGTTTACGGTAATTGACAAGATAGACTGAGCTAGAATAAAAACCTAATTAATGGCTGGATGGAAAGGGCTATGTATACTTGGTGTTTGAGCCCCACAAATAACTCATTTCAGAGAAGGAACACAGGGTTGCATTGCGTAGGTGGGAGCCACAGATACACACACACACACACACACATTCTTGTATTTGTTACCTTCTTAATAATATATACATACTATGCAAATTAAAAAAAGGTAAGCTTTCAGTAAAAAAAAAATAATAATAATAATTTTTTGTTTGTAATTGGTTTTTAATCTTCATTATTTACTTCGGTATTACAATTTGTCTCTATATAATTTTTTTGTTGTTTTTTTTAAATACATTTTGGCCAAAGGGGGCGCACTTCAATTTCTTACACACACTTATTACATATGTTGACCAGAGGGGGAGCACTTCAAATGTTTACACACACTTGTTATTTCATATGTTGAGCAGAGGGGGAGCACTTTTAAAAACGGACAGACAGTCAATTTGAAAAATCCCTCTTTTTTTGGGACCACCCTAATTTTGATAGATTTCACCACCAGGGGTGCAAATGAAACATTCTCTATTAGATGCAATGGTTTTCCGTATTGGGACCATGATTTATGTCCTAACTTGTTCACCGGTCCTCATATGGAAGGTACTTTTCCTTGTTGTTGTCGTCTCAAGAAGGGTAGAAATACAAGAACACACACACACAATGCATTGTCTCTGCTGGCCAGTACAGAACAATTACATTTGGAACCATTTTTCCCAATGGAAATAATGTAACAACAAAAAATCATATTTTCCACGGTCAAGCTGTTCCTATCATATAAGATTTATAGTAGAAATCCGGCTACATAAAGAAAAATTAAAAACTTAAATCAGTGGTGTCAAACTCATTTTAGATCGGGGGGCCACATGAAGAAAAATCTACTCCCAAGTGGGCCGGACTGGTAAAATCAAGGCACGATAACTTAAAAATAAAGACAACTTCAGATTGTTTTCTTTGTTTAGAAATAGAACAAGCACATTCTGAAATTGTACAAATCATAATGTTGTTGGGGGTTTTTTTTGTTGGTTTTTTTTACAATTACCTGTTGCGGTTAATAGTGTATATACTTTATTTGTCATTATTTATATTTTCTGGATAAATTATGTGATAATGTTTATCAGTCAACACATTGGTGTTAATTTTCAAACTATTTCAATTACAGGATGTTATTTATGTAGTTTGATCATTTTCCTCGACTGATGTACTAACATCATGCGGTTTATTTTGTACATATGTATTATCATCTACAAAGATACAAAGAATTGCTATTGCGACATCCAGTGGACACATTTAGAACAGCGGTTTCTTTCATAAAAAAAATTCAGGTTAATTTTTATACTTAGCAAACTCATCCCGCGGGCCGGATAAAACCTGTTCGCGGGCCTAATCCAGCCCTCGGGTCGTACGTTTGACACCCCTGGTTTAGATATTGTTCACTTGTATTTTTTCTTTGTTAATTAAACATACTAAAACCACCTAAATTTAGGGTTAATCCTATGGTTCTCAGTTTTTCAGCCCCCTCCCACACACAATTTTTTCACACCCATCTCTGAATTGAAATACGTAATATGTCTATATGTGTCAAGCTAGTTTTACTCCAAGATTTACTACAAATAAAAATATTGTATAGTATTTTCTATATCAGCGGTGTCCAAACTTTTTTCACCATGGGTTGCATAGTATACAGAGGCCTTTTTGATATTGTTTTTATTGTGTTAAAAAACAATGATGAAAACAAACCATACATTACATAGAGACAGATTGCATATATATTTAAAGAAAAAAAATTATTGAGCAGCTCTGGCAGATAAACTGTTAACTGATAGTCTTGCGCAACACCCGGTCCATGTTGTTACCTCCATTCTTGTCTTTAGTCACATAAGCTAACAAAGAAACATGTGAGTCTGGCCCTCGCGTTGTTTTAAAGTAAAAAGACATCAACTGATTTCTAGTTTTACGCGATAATTGTTTTGTGTTTTTCCACTCATCTAAAGATTCTTATCGATCTAGGGGGCTGCTACCGGCGCAGCCGAATCGCTCACTTGTGAAAGCAAATATCTGGTCGCATCGGCTTATCTTTCGCAACCCTTCCACTACCGATGTTAGTAAGGATGTAACCCTTGCTACTGTACCATGTGGTCAAACAGATCTGTTTTCTTTAAACTCTTTAACGCACTCCAAATCAGTTATTAAATAATTAAAGTTGGGCTTGGCCCTTTAGTTCCAGTGAAAGGAACTTTGAATGCTCCAGGATACCAAAACATTTTGGACAATTTCTTGCTCCCAACCTTGTGGGAACAGTTTGGAGCAGGCCCCTTCCTTTTCCAACATGACTGTGCACCAGTGCAAAAAGCACGGTCCATGAAGACGTAGATGACAGAGTCTGGTGTGGATGAACTTGACTGGCCTGCACAGAGTCCTGACCTGAACCCGATAGTCCACCTTTGGGATAAATTAGAACGGAGACTGAGAGCCAGGCCTTCTCGACCAACATCAGTGTGTGACTTTTGGAAGAATGGTCGAAAATTCCTATAAACACACTCCGCAACCTTGTGGACAGCCTTCCCAGAAGAGTTGAAGCTGTAATAGCTGCAAAAGGTGGACTGACATCATATTGAACCCTATGGGTTAGGAATGGGATGGCACTTCAAGTTCATATGTGAGTCGAGGCAGGTGGCCAAATACTTTTGGCAATATAGTGTATTTCAGTGCTCGTCCTAATGAGCCCCATGGTGAACATGTCACTCATTAGCAGCCACATGGCGTCGGCTCTGCAGCACAGCTGGGACTGGACCCCGCTGACTGGAAACTGGAAGCACACTCACACAACACACACCATACTGTACGTGTGTGTTTGTTATAGGGTTGTACGGTATACCGGTATTAGTATAGTACCGCGATACTAATTAATCATATTCAGTACTATACCGCCTCAAATGAGGACATACTTTAATCCGACAAATTGGTCAATTTAGGCATCCAGTTTAATTTATATAATGGCGAGAAAGTCACAGAAGTTCACCTTGGAAACCTGCTGCGGATATGGGTACGGCCTGGCGCGAGATTTACTATGTATTCCATCACAGAGTCTGGGATGAGGTATTTGACGCTGGACAAAAGTTCCATGTTTTTAAGCACGTTCTCCACGGATTCGGTTAATTAGTACTGAATAATTAATCATATTCAGTACTATACCGCCTCTGAAAAGTACCGGTCCGCTGGACACATGAGGACTTTGAATATGACCAATGTATGATCCTGTAACGACTTGGTATCACATTGATACCTAAATGTGTGGTATCATCCAAAACTAATGTAAAGTATCCAAACAACAGAAGAATAAATGATTATTATATTTTAACAGAAGTGTAGATAGAACTTGTCGAAAGAGAAAGTAAGCAGATATTAACAGTAAATGAACAAGTACATTAATAATTCATTTTCTACCACTTGTCCTTAATAATGTTGACAAAATAATAGAATGATAAATGACACAATATGTTACTGCATATGTCAGCAGACTAAATTAGGAGCCTTTCTTTGCTTACTTACTACTAAAAGACAAGTTGTCTTGTATGTTCACTATTTTATTTAAGGACACACTTGCAATAAGAAACATATGTTTAATGTACCCTAAGATTTTTTGTTAAAATAAAGCCTTTATTTAGAAAACTATCAAAGTATCTAAATGATTTTAGTACCGGTACCAAAATATTGGTATCAGCACTAGTTTGTTATGAGTAGCATGACAACACTCTTATCATTTGAAAGCTATTAAATCATCTTTTGTGCGCTCCGCAGGGCCGAGGTGGTGCTGGGAAACATCATAAAGAAGAAAGGATGGAGGTAGGAGACGAACTTTTTAATTCAGTTTTGTGTTGTTGTTTTTTTTTCATATCCGTTTCCCCAGTCTGCCTGTAATCTTGTCATCTGAGGTGCACATATTGAAATGTTGTGAGCGGGAACCATGAGGTAGGATGAAAGATGAATGTGGGCTGTGGTGACATGCCCACACCCCCGCCTGTCTCCTCAAAGACACTAAATAATAGACCAACTTGCAGGGCCTCATATTTGACCCCACACTGATACAGCTTTGTCACTTGTACGCCTTCCACTCTCATTCATGTGTGCCGGCTGAGCGCCTGCACTGTGGGTGGGTGTGACGCTCAAAGGAAAGGTAGAAAGGAGCCATCACACACTGGACTTTTCATCCATCACCCACTCAGGTGGACCGGCTTGTAGCGCCGCATGTTATACCTGATGTACTTTCTTTGTTTCGCTATATTTGCAGACGCTCTACTCTCGTTATAACAACAAAGATCTTCTGGGGTGGAAAGTAAGTCTGTGTGCAAGTCACATTTCCCAAAGAGTGCCATGACACTACACAACCCTAATTGTCTAATGTGATATTTGTCATAACTCTATTGTGTTATTCTTTGCAGAGCCGAGACCGAAAGAGGTTTATCTCGAAAACATATCATAGAAGGTAAGTCAAAGACTTTCCGGGAAAAAAAGGTTTTAATTTGTTAAAATCTGAAAAAGATAAAGATAATAGTAATATGATTAATTAGTATCAATGGTTGAGGATTTATTTATATATAAACATTTATTAATTGCAAATAAACAATTAAAATTTAAAAACAATGGTATTAATCTGCATCAATGGTTATTTATTTTATTTTTTTTAATTGTAAATGAATAATATTTTAAAACAATGTGTGTTCTTTAAAATAAAATTGATAAAACTTTTGAAAACATAAAATAATTATCCAGTATCTCCCGTTTAACTTTTTATGGTTGTGTTCATGTATGTATTTATCTAAAATAATAATAATAATATATTGTAAATAAAAATATTTACCTTTGAATATTTCAAATAAAATAATTAAAATGTAAAATATATATATATATATATATATATATATATATATATATATATATATATATATATATATATACACAATTATAATCATTAAGGTTTTAACTTAAATGTCTATGTACTGTACTTAGTGTTAATTAATGATTAAAAATACAAATCATTAATTAAATAAGATATTAAAATAATGATCATAGCTAATAATCAACATAAAGGAATTAAAGGGATAAAACTAAACCATCAGAGAATGTGTAGAGCAGGGGTCCCCAAACTTTTTGACTGTATATATATATATATACTGTATGTGTGTATATATTGTCTTTATATTCCAGCGAGTTAATCCGTTTTGTCATTTAACATCAATTAACATGGGGCAGTATAGCTCGGTTGGTAGAGTGGCCGTGCCAGCAACTTGAGGGTTCCAGGTTCGATCCCCGCTTCCGCCATCCAAGTCACTGCCGTTGTGTCCTTGGGCAAGACACTTTACCCACCTGCTTCCAGTGCCACCCACACTGGTTTAAATGTAACTTAGATATTGGGGTTCACTATGTAAAAGCGCTTTGAGTCACTCGAGAAAAGCGCTATATAAATATAAATTCCCTTCACTTCACTAACATTGATGTTCATCAACATTTAACATTGTCACGTTATCGATGGGAAAATTCATTTTTAGACAATATGATTTGCCTGAACGGCTAGGAGAAACCGAGAGTAACAAGCGGTATAAAATGGATTAGAAAGGAAAGATACAATTTAAAAAAAAAATTTAAAAAAAAAAATTAAAACACTTTTTTTTTAACTAGGGACTTCCCGTGGGCCGGATTTTGGATGCTGGGGGGCCCGATCCGGCCCTCAGTTTGGGGACCCCGGGTGTAGAGACTCACCACTTTCACCTCAGCAAATTTTTGTTTTACTCATTCACTTATTCATTTTTCCATACCTTACATTGTGCTGGTGAAATTTATGTATTTATATTTATTTATTTATTTTTTAATGAAATGTAAAAATATTCATAAAAACAATAATTAATTAGTAAGAAGAGTTGAGCATTTATTCATATAAAATCATTTATTAATTGCAAATAAACAATTAAAATAGAAAAACAATGGTATTAATCATATTATCAATGTTCATTTATGTATTTTTTTTAATTGTAAATGAATAATATTTTAATAAAATTTGTGTTCTGTAAAATAAAATTGAGAAAACTAATGAAAACATAAAATAAGTATCCGGTATCTCTCTCTTGTTATAGTAGTATTCATGTATGTATTTACCTAAAATAATAATAATAATAATAATAATAATGTAAATACAAATATTATTCTTAAATATTTCACATAAAATAATTAAAATGTAAAAAAATATATATATATATTAAATACAATTATAATCATTAAGGTTTGAACTTAAATGTTAATGTACTGTACTTATTGTAAATAAATAATTAAAAATAAAAATAATAAAATGAATAAGATATTACAATAATGATCATAGCTAATAATCAACATAAAGGAGACTCACCACCTTCACCTCAGCAAGCATTAATTTTTTGTTTTACTCATTCTCTTATTAATTTTTCCATCCCTCACATTGTGCTGGTCAAATTTAATTTTAATTTGTTTGTATTTTTTTATATGGAATGTAAAAATATTGAAAAAAAAAAAAAATTACCTACATTATTGAAAGTTTTATGATAGTGACAGTTTGACCCCGAAACAAAATAATTATATTTCCATTATTATATATATATTTTTTTTTTTTACATTTTCAGTCAAATACGGACTTCTTTGACCCCCATACCTCATCCCTAAGCTGACTGTGTGTTGTTGTTTTTTTAGGTTTAAAAGCTTCTCTGGAGAGACTGCAGTTAGACTACGTTGATGTCGTGTTTGCCAACAGACCGGACCCCAACACGCCTATGGAAGGTAACACAACCTTGACTACTTAATAAAAAATATTATTTTTATTCTGTGGTGTTGCTTCCTCTTCTACAGTGGGAATAAGGCGTCAGACGCTGGAGACCTTTTAAATGCCAGAGTGCAGTGAGTGAGTGTGTGTGGGGTTGGGGGAGGTCTCAGCTGGA
>NC_084550.2:50795000-50847500 GCF_033978685.3 Nerophis lumbriciformis | reverse complement strand
TTATTATAAACGCTAACACAGAATAACTTCCGTGTGTCCCTATGTTGCTTCTTGCTCGCTTCCCTGCTCCTTGGAAGTTTATTGTACATCATAAATCATGCCTCACACCTGGAAAGTAGATGGCTGAGGACGTACTCCGACCAGTTGGGACACTTTGACAGCCAATTTAGGACTCGGAACTGGCGAGAAGTGTTTGAACGGGTTTTTTGAGGGCTTTATAGGCAGAATTGAGCGGCTTCCATAGGCTCCGTTGTAAGCGGATTTTTGATCACATTTATTTAATATTTAGAATGCATTGGGGGGAAAAAATAACATCCGTCATGTCTTTCATAATGATTGTGAAAGATAGGCAACATTTAAAAAAAAAAAAAGGACAGTTCCCTTTTAAGGCTAGGGTTAAGGATTTGATTCTTAGAGTTAAGTTTACAGTTGGATGCTAAAATTAGGGTTTCTGGTTTGGGTTGATGCCAGGGTTAGGGATTGATTCTACGGTTTAGGGTTTGATGATAAGATTTCTAGTGAGGGTTTTGATGCAAGGATTAATGTTTTTGGTTGGGGTTAATGCCAGTGTCAGGGTTTCATTCTATGTGTTCTGATTTGATGCTAGCGCTAGGGTTAAATTTTTTCGGTTGTTATAGTTTAGAGTTTAATTCAAAGGGTAAGATTTGATTATATGGTCTTGGGTTTGATGATTAGGTTAGTGTTTAAAGCTTGGGTCAAGGGCTTCAAGCCCAAGTTTGATGCTAGGGTTGGGGTTAAGTGTTATGAGTTTGTAAATAGTTAATCAAATAAGGGTCAGTATTTGAAGCAAAGGTTAGGGTTTAGTTAAGGTTTGATTGAAGCGTATTGTTAGATGTTTTGATTAGTGTTTGAAGCTAGAGTTAGTGGTTGTAGTTCAGGATTTAATGCTATGATTGGGGTTCCAAGTTAGGGTTTGAATACGGCTTTGGTTAAGAGTTGTAGACAGATGTAGATAGAACTGTGAATAGTTTTACGAATTAGGGTTGAAGCTAGGGTCAGCATTTGAAGCAAATGTTAGCGTTAAAAGTTTCGGTTTTGAGACAGGGTGAAACTGTGTGTGTGTATGTATATGTATATGTATATGTATATATATATATATATATATATATATATATATATATATATATATGTATATGTGTGTGTGTGTATGTATATATATATATGTATATATGTGTGTGTGTGTATGTATATATATATATATATATATATATATATTTTTATATATATATATATAATATATAATATATATATATATATATATTTATATTATATATATAATATATATATATATATATATATATATATATATATATATATATATATATATATATATATATATATATATATATATATATATATATATATACTGTCGTGGTCAAAAGTTAACGTACACTTGTAAAGAACATAATGTCATGGCTGTCTTGAGTTTCCAATCATTTCTACAACTCTTTTTTTTTTTTTTTGTGATAGAGTGATTGGAGCACAGACTTGTTGGTCACAAAAAACATTCATGAAGTTTGGTTCTTCTATGAATTTGGGGTCTAGTGAAAATGTGACCAAATCTGCTGGGTCAAAAGTATACATACAGCAATGTTAATATTTGGTTACATGTCCCTTGGCAAGTTTCACCGCAATAAGGCGCTTTTGGTAGCCATCCACAAGCTTCTGGTTGAATTTTTGACCACTTCTCTTGAAAAATTGGTGCAGTTCCGCTCAATTTGTTGGTTTTCTGACATGGACTTGTTTCTTCAGCATTGACCACATGTTCTCAATGGGGTTTAAGTCAGGACTTTGGGAAGGCCATTCTAAAACCTTAATTCTAGCCTGATTTATCCATTTCTTTACCACTTTTGACGTGTGTTTGGGGTCATTGTCCTGTTGGAACACCCAACTGCGCCCGAGACCCAACCTCCGGGCTGATGATTTTAGGTTGTCCTGAAGCATTTGGAGGTAATCCTCCTTTTTCATTGTCTCATTTACGCTCTGTAAAGCACCAGTTCCATTGGCAGCAAAACAGGCCCAGAGCATAATACTACCACCACCATGCTGGGATTAAAGGCCTCACCTTTTCTCCTCCAAACATATTGCTGGGTATTGTGGCCTAACAGCTCAATTTTGGTTTCATCTGACCACAGAACTTTCCTCCAGAAGGTCTTATTTTTGTCCATGTGATCAGCAGCAAATTTTAGACGAGCCTTAAGGTGTCGCTTCTAGAGCAAGGGCTTCCTTCTTGCATGGTAGCTTCTCAGTCCATGGCGATGCAAAATATGCTTGATTGTGGACACTGACACCTGTGTTCCAGCAGTTTCCAATTCATTGCAGACCTGCTTTTTTGTGGTTCTCCTTTGACTCTTGATCACTTTGACCAATTTTCTCTCAGCAGCAGGTGATAGCTTGAGTTTTCTTCCTGATCGTGGCAGTGACAAAACTGTGCCATGCACTTTATACTTACGAACAATTGTCTGCACAGTTGCTCTTGTGACCTTATGCTGCTTTGAAATGGCTCCAAGTGACTTTCCTGACTTGTTCAAGTCAACGATTCATTTTTTCAGATCTCTGCTGAGTTCCTTTGACTTTCCCATTGTCGCGTTTCTAACCGAGTCTAGTGACTGCATCACATGAGCCCTATTTAAATGAGCTTAGAGAAATCAACTGGTGTCGTCAATCATAATCACTCACATGAAGTTAAGAGTCCATGCCATGAAGCTAATATGATTTGATTGTAACTTTTCTACATCACCAAAATTGATAATGTATGTTGCTGTATGTATACTTTTGACCCAGCAGATTTGATCACATTTTCAGTAGACCCATAATAAATTCATAAAAGAACCAAACTTCATGAATGTTTTTTGTGACCAACAACTATCTTTATTTACATTTAAACGCATCAATAGGTTTTTCAAGTGAAATGATCTTTGAGCAAGTCAAGGGCCAAGGAGACAGTCACATGTTTAAAAACAGGCCCTGGTGTCACAGGAGGCAAGGCGGCCGCAGTGTGAGCAGGGCAATGTTTTTGAGCAGGTGTGCTGTGTTTTCGACAGGGTTACCAGTGGTTGAAGGACAAGATCTTGAGCGAGGAGGGTCGGCGTCAGCAGGCGAAGTTGAAAGAGCTGCAGGCGATCGCGGAGCGGCTGGGCTGCACTCTGCCCCAACTCGCCATCGGTACGCAGATGCATTCTGCCGCTCTCTCTCTTTCTGTCTGTCTGTCCGTCCCTCTGGCTCGGACGGGGCCCGGGACGACATTGTGTGTCCATGTTGTCCTCTGTGTGCTTGGTGAGAATTTGAAGAGATGCCTCTTAATCATTCTTTGATCAATACTTCAGATCTGATCACAGTCCACAGCAACTTTATTTAATTTGTAAGAACTGTAGACATGTTTTGTCTTTCATAGATTTCATGTACTTTTGTTTGAGCTGGTATCAATCAACTCAAGGAGAACACAGTAAGGACGTCATTAACGGTTGTTTCCTGTGGACGAATGATCTGGAACATTCCACTGTATCCATCCACAGCAGAAATGAAGTACAAAACCCAGAACCAGTGAAGTTGGCACGTTGTTTAGTTCATAAATAAAAACAGAATACAATGATTTGCAAATCCTTTTCAACTTATATTCAATTGAATAGACTGCAATGACAATATATTTAATGTTCCAACTGAGAAACTTTATTTTATTTTGCAAATAATCATTAACTTAGAATTTAACGGCATCAACACATTGCAAAAAAGTTGGCACTGGGGCATTTTTACCACTGTGTTACATGGCCTTTCCTTTTAACAACACTCAGTAAATGTTTGGGAACTGAGAAAAACAACTTTTGAAGCTTTTTTCAGGTGTAATTCTTTCCCATTTTTGCTTGATGTACAGCTTAAGTTGTTCAACAGTCCGGGGTCTCAGTTGTGGTATTTTAGGCTTCATATTGCGCCACGCATTTTCAATGGGAGACAGGTCTGGACTACAGGCAGGCCAGTCTAGTACCTGCACTCTTTTACTATGAAGCCATGCTGTTGTAACACCTGGCTTGGCATTGTCTTGCTGAAATAAGCAGGGGCGTCCATGATAACGTTGCTTGGATGGCAACATATGTTGCTCCAAAACCTGTATGTACCTTTCAGCATTAATGGTGCCTTCACAGATGTGTAAGTTACCCATGCCATGGGCATTAATACACCCCCATACCATCACAGATGCTGGCTTTTGAACTTTGCGCCTAGAACAATCAGTGTGGTTCTTTTCCTCTTTGTTCCACAGGACACGATGTCCACAGTTTCCCAAAAAAATTTGAAATGTGGACTCGTCAGACCACAGAACACCTTTCCACTTTGCATCAGTCCATCTTAGATGAGGTCGGGCCCAGCGAGGCCGGTGGCGCTTCCGGGTGTTGTTGATAAATGGCTTTCGCTTTGCATAGTAGAGTTTTAACTTGCCCTTACAGCTGTAGCGACGAACTGTAGTTACTGACGGTGGTTTTCTGAAGTGTTCCTGAAGCCATGTGGTGATGTCCTTTACACACTGATGTCGCTTTTTGATGCAGTACCGCCTGAGGGATCCAAGGTCACGGGCATTCAATGTTATGTGCAGTGATTTCTCCATATTCTCTGAACCTTTTGATGATATTACGGACCGTAGATGATGAAATCCCTAAATTCCTTGCAATAGCTCATTGATAAATGTTGTTCTTAAACTGTTGGACAATTTGCTCACGCATTTGTTCACAAAGTGGTGACCCTCGCCCCATCCTTGTTTGTGAATGACTGAGCATTTCATAGAAGATACTTTTATACCCAATCATGGCACCCACCTGTTCCCAATTAGCCTGTTCACCTGGGGGATGTTCCAAATAAGTGTTTGATGAGCATTCCTCAACTTTCTCAGTCTTTTTGCCACTTGTGCCAGCTTTTTTTAAACCTGCTGTATTCTGTTTTTATGTACGATTTACACAACTTGCCAAGTTCACTGGTTTTGGGGTTTGTAAATGTGAACATGTGTTCATGTATAAATGCAAAGCTGCACTATTGGTGTTCACATACGTTTAACCGTTCCTCGAGTCAGCAGCCAAATGCTGTGCCGCACATAAATCGACGCCATATTGATCTAGAAAAAAGCGAGACTGTGCAACAACCACCGAAACAGGCGCTCCCCCGCGAGGGCCGGGGACACTGCGAGTCGAGGCAGGACTTCGCTTCTCTCATCTGGCCACCGATTTTTCATCTTGGCAGTAAAGGCAGCGTTATAGATTAGCTTTCACGGCCCATTAACACACGCCCTCGTCCCTCCCAATTACCATAAATCCTCTGGGCGCTCCTTAGGGGGCCCAAGCGCTCTGCAATTTATGACCGCCAGGTAATCGTCTCCATCATTGTGACACTCGGCTGTTGAATATAAACTATTATACATCGACTTCCTGCACAGCTGCAGAGGCACCCTGGGGTGCTCCCCGGCCACATCTTTTCTATACAACACTTGTGTGTGATGAAGAAACTAGCATCACAGTGACTTTTATTGTGTGAATGCTCCAAAGCATTCACACTTATGGCTTTCTACACCAAAATGCATCTATTTATTCAACTTCTTCTTCTTCTTCCACATTTTTCAGCCTATTTGGGAATCGCGGGCTTTCCATTGACAAATTCCAAAAATTCCCAGATTTCCCAGAATTCCAGGTTTTCCGGGGCATTTTTCCCATTCAAAATGAATTGGCCATTTTTCAAACTTTCACTGTTTCCACATTTTCAACCTATTCAAACCATTCCACCTTCAACACATTCCACCATCCTGGAAATTCTAACTATAATTTTTTCCAAGTAAAAAAAAATTCCAGGATTTTCCAGAATTCCTGCTTTTCCAAAGCTCTTTTTTCCGGCGACTTTTTCAACGCATTTCAACCGTTCCACCGTCAAAACATTCCTCTTAAGCAGGACAAAAAAACGAAGTTGTTTTTTGAACTAGAAAAATTCCCGGTTTTCCCGAAATTCCAGGAATTCCATAATACCATTTCTCAACTCAACATGTTACTAATTCAATATTTCTCCACCGATTAGAAAAATTCCAACACCAACCATTTCAACTCGATCAGACCATTCAAGGTTTTAACCATTTTTGAAAAAAAATTCCCTTTTTCCCGAAATTCCCTATTTTTTCTGAAATTCCCATTGAAATCAATGGGACATTCTGAGCCCTATGTCCACCCTTTTTTCTGGCGACCAGTCCTTCCACATTTTTCAACGCATTTCAACTGTTCCACCGTCAAAACATTCCACTTAAGCAGGACAAAAAACTAAGTTGTTTTTGAACTAGAAAAATTCCCGGTTTTCCCGAAATTCCAGGAATTCCATAATACAATTTCTCAACTCAACATGTTACTAATTAAATTTTTCTCCACCGATTTGAAAAATTCCAACACCAACCATTTCAACTCAATCAGACCATTCAAGTTTTTCACCATTTTCAAAAAAAATTCCCTTTTTTCCTGAAATTCCCTATTTTTTCTGAAATTCCCATTGAAATCAATGGGACATTCTGAGCCCTATGGCCACCCTTTTTTCTGGCAACTACTCCTTCCACATTTTTCAACGCATTTCAACCGTTCCACCGTTAAAACATTCCTCTTAAGCAGGACAAAAAACGAAGTTGTTTTTTGAACTGGAAAAATTACTGGTTTTCCCGAAATTCCAGGAATTCCGTAATACTATTTCTCAACTCAACATGTTACTAATTCAATATTTCTCCACCGATTTGAAAAATTCCAACACCAACCATTTCAACTCAATCAGACCATTCAAGTTTTTCACCATTTTCAAAAAAAATTCCCTTTTTTCCCGAAATTCCCTATTTTTTCTGAAATTCCCATTGAAATCAATGGGACATTGTGAGCCCTATGGCCACCCTTTTTTCTGGCAACTACTCCTTCCACATTTTTCAACGCATTTCAACCGTTCCACCGTCAAAACATTCCTCTTAAGCAGGACAAAAAAACGATGTTGTTTTTTGAACTGGAAAAATTCCCGGTTTTCCCGAAATTTCAGGAATTCCATAATACGATTTCTCAACTCAACATGTTTCTAATTCAATATTTCTCAACTGATTTGAAAAATTCCAACACCAACCATTTCAACTCGATCAGACCATTCAAGTTTTTCACCATTTCCAAAAAAAAAATCCCTTTTTTCTCGAAATTCCCTATTTTTTCTGAAATTCCCATAGAAATCAATGGGACATTCTGATCCCTATGGTCACCCTTTTTTCTGGCGACTACTCCTTCCACATTTTTCAACAGTTTTCAACTGTTCCACCGTCAAAACATTCCTATTAAGCAGGACAAAAAACAATGTTGTTTTTTGAACTGGAAAAATTCCCGGTTTTCCCGAAATTCCAGGAATTCCGTAATACCATTTCTCAATTCAACATGTTACTACTTCAATATTTCTCAACTGATTTGAAAAATTCCCACACCAACCATTTGAACTCGATCAGACCATTCAAGTTTTTCACCATTTTCAAAAAAAAATCCCTTTTTTCCCGAAATTCCCTATTTTTTCTGAAATTCCCATTGAAATCAATGGGACATTCTGAGCCCTATGTCCACCCTTTTTTCTGGCGACTACTCCTTCCATATTTTTCAACGCATTTCAACTGTTCCATCGTCAAAACATTCCTCTTAATCAGGACAAAAAATGAAGTTGTTTTTTGAACTGGAAGAATTCCCGGTTTTCCCGAAATTCCAGGAATTTCACAATACCATTTCTCAATTCAACATGTTACTACTTCAATATTTCTCCACCGATTTGAAAAATTCCAACACCAACCTTTTTAACTCATTCAGACCATTCAAGTTTTTTTTTACCATTTTCAAAAAAAATTCCCGCTTTTCCCGATATTCCCTATTTTTTCTGAAATTCCCATTGAAATCAATGGGACATTCTTAAAAGTTCAACAATTCCCACATTCTTCAAACCATTACACCTTCAACACATTCAACTCATCCTGGACATTCAAACTACCATTTTTCCACATTCAACAAATTTCCAGAAATTCCTGTTTGGGTTTTCTTAGTTGATTGGCAACACTAAATTGGCCCTAGTGTGTGGATGTGAGTGTGAATGTTGTCTGTCTATCTGTGTTGGCCCTGCGATGAGGTGGCGACTTGTCCAGGGTGTACCCCGCCTTCCGCCCGATTGTAGCTGAGATAGGCTCCAGCGCCCCCCGCGACCCCAAAGGGAATAAGCGGTAGAAAATGGATGGATGGATGGATGGGTTTTCTTAACTCTATTTCCAACCTTTTTCGTTTGACTATTCCTTTTCCTTGTGTCATCCCACTTCAACTGTTCCACAGTCAAAAAACATTTCTTAGTCAGGTACTAGAAACATTCTCGGTTTTCCCGAAATTCCAGGAATTTCTCAATTAAGAACTGTTACTAATTCAACATTTCTTGACTGATTTAAACGATTCCAACACCAACCAATTCAGCTCATTCAGGACATTCATGCTCCTAATCATTTACCAAGAAATCGCGTTTTCCCAAAATCTCCAGGAAGTTCCCATTGAAATGAGTGGAACATTTTTCCAAGTTGCACAATTCCCACATTTTTCAACCTATTCAAACCATTCCAACATCAACACATTCCTCTCATCTTGGACATTCAAAGTAACACTTTCCCAAGTTCCAAACCAAACTCCGGTTTTCCTGGAAATTCAAACTCTTCAGCATTCAAACCATTGCAACATTCATTCATACTACATTCTGTCAGCATTTCAGTTCAATTTCAGCATTGGAACATTCACACGCAATTCCTTCAGGAATTGCCTCATCTAGTTACAAGATGACTTGCAACATAGGCTATGGACACTCATAGTATTGAAGTCAAAATAAATGTTGAATAAAGTTTAACTTTCTAAATTTGTACAAAAAGGTCAAATTTGAACTGTCATTGTTTTTCTACTAAAGCCTTCAAAAAATGTGATGACAACCATAGAACCATTGATCAAACATCAACATAGAGAAGCAGTATGCTACTCTCTGTCCTGGCTGCTCAGTACAATATCGGAATGTTTTCAACTCCTGTGTTGTCAGTAAAATTATGCTCAAACAGCGCCTCCGCCATTTGAACTCAATTGCTTCAAGATGCACGAATTCTCAGCGATCATTTTAGCCCTCTCTCGTATTAACATGCAAAAAAACACTTAATATCTTACATAATATTTACATCTTACCCTGTTTTTATTTGTGGTGTCAATTTTTAGGCCAAAAGTAGTTTCTGAATTTCGCAATCAATAAATACTTCATATATGTATCCATACTTGATATATGCATTACATTTCTGTTATAAGGTCATTATTTGTTGCTAGCCCTCAACCACAAGGGGGCAGTAATGAGCCAGTCAGAAGGAAAAAGTACTGAATTGATTTTAGCTACGTGTGTGTGTGTGTGTGTGTGTGTGTGTGTGTGTGTGTGTGTGTGTGTGTGTGTGTGTGTGTGTGTGTGTGTGTGTGTGTGTGTGTGTGTGTGTGTGTGTGTGTGTGTGTGTGTGTGTGTGTGTTTCTACCCTTCTTGAGACACCAACAAGGAAAAGTACCTTCCATATGAGGACCGGTGAACAAGTTAGGACATAAATCATGGTCCCAATACGGAAAACCATTGCATCTAATAGAGGGCAAAATACTAGTGTCCGTGAACATTGCTCTAAAGTCAGGATTTTTTGTTGATTTAATGTGCATACAAAAGTAAACATTGACAGGTGCAAAGGCAACAATATATGATAAAACAAGACGGCAGCTAAAGCAGGACTTTCCTATTCATCCCCGAAAAAACCCGCCAGGTGAACGGCTGATTTTACGACTTCCGGTGCTGACGTAAGACAACCCATGTCCCATATGTGACCGTAGGATGAACAAATACACTACGGTACTAAGACTATAGTGGCCATTAACAGTTAGCTTCTACAGCTGGGTTGCCCAAAGTGCAGCACAGGGGCCATCTGTGGTCCGTGACTCCTTTGTCATCGGTCTTAAGCACATTACAAAAAAGATCTCATTTGCACCCCTGGTGGTGAAATCTATCAAAATTAAGGAGGTCCCAAAAAGGAGGGATTTTTCAAATTGACTGTGTGTCGGTTTTAAAAGTGCTCCCCCTCTGGTCAATATAAGAAATAACAAGTGTGTGTAAGAAATTGAAATGCGCCCCCTTTTGCCAAAATTAATTTAAAAAAATATGTATATCGAGACATACTGTAATAACTTGAAGTAAATAATGAAGATTAAAATCCAATTACAAACAAAAAAAAGCAACAAAAAAAAAGCAGTCGTGTCGACTTTTTTCTTACAAAATTGGGAACAATTCCTCATATTTCTGTTTATGTAATATTGCAATATTTTCTCGTAAAATTATTACTTTTTTTATGTTAAATTATTACTTTTTAATGCAAAATGGTGACATTTGTAAAATAAAATTCTGACTTTTATCCAAATATTGCCATTTTTTTGTTGAAATGTAGAGATGTCCGATATTATCGGCCGATAAATGCTTTAAAATGTAATATCGGAAATTATCGGTAAATTTATGACTTTTTAAAACGCCGCTGTACGGAGTAGTACACGGACGTAGAGAGAAGTACAGAGCAGTTGCGTCTCCCAGTCATACTTGCCAACCCTCCCAATTTTCCCGGGAGACTCCAGAATTTCAGTGCCCCTCCCGAAAATCTCCCGGGGCAACCATTCTCCCGAACTCCTCCCGATTTCCACCCAGACAACAATATTGAGGGCGTGCCTTAAAGGCACTTCCTTTGCATGCCGGCCCAATCACATAATATCTATGGCTTTTCACACACACAAGTGAATGCACAGCATACATGGTCAACAGCCATACAGGTCACACAGAGGGTGGCCGTATAAACAACTTTAACACTGTTACAAATATGCGCCACACTGTGAACCCACACCAAATGAGAATGACAAACACATTTCGGGAGAACATCCGCACCGTAACACAACATAAACACAACAAAACAAATACCCAGAACCCCTTGCAGCACTAACTCTTCCGGGACGCTACAATATACACCCCCCGCTAACCATCACCCCCGCCCCCCCACCACCACCACCCCAACCCCACCCACCTCAACCTCCTCATGCTCTCTCAGGGAGAGCATGTCCTAAATTCCAAGCTGCTGTTTAGAGGCATGTTAAAAAAAATAATGCACTTTGTGACTTCAATAATAAATATGGCAGTGCCATGTTGGCATTTTTTTTCCATAACTTGGAAAAAATAATGTGTTCATTCCACGACTGTATATATCTGTATCGGTTGATGTCGGAATCGGTAATTAAGAGTTGGACAATATCGGAATATTGGATATCAGCAAAAAAGCCATTATTGGACATCTCTAGTGAAATGTATGACTTTTGTCATAATTTTGCCAAGTAAAATTCCGATTATTATTATAATATTGCCAAAATGTTATAGTTTTCTTATAAAATGATGACTATTGTCTGGTAAAATTACAACTCTTTTCATAAAATTGCCAAAATTTTAATCTTTTCTTGTAAACTTGTGACTGTTATTGAGTACAACCAAAATTACGACTTTTATTATAACATTGCCAAAATTCTACGTTTTTCTTGGTGAAATTGTGACCTTTGTCTTGTGAAATTCCAACTAATTTTTCACAACAAGCTTTTTTATATTTGCATAGTATATTTATATTATTAATGCTGTAAATACAAATCTTTATATATCGAGAAAGGGTGGTCCTAAAGAGGTAGGCATTTTTCGGAGTTCTCAAGAAGGTAATAAAAACAAGGGCGTGTGCGTGTGTGCGTGTGTGTGTGTGTGTGTGTGCCTGTGCCTGTGCCTGCCTCTTAACGCTGTGAAAGACTGTCCACTGCTCTCCCACAGCGTGGTGTCTACGTAACGAGGGGGTGAGCTCCGTCCTATTAGGTGCATCCAACACGGACCAGCTGATGGAGAACATAGGAGCCATTCAGGTGAGCTGCGTAAAAATTTGCGTTTTAAGTCTGTGTGGGTGTTTAATGTCCAGCAGGCGTGCGTTGCTCCTCTCCTGAGAGCGTGTCAGCCTCTCGGCCAGTTGTGCTGCTGCACGCTCGGCTGCGCTACAGTAGCGGCTTAATAAGGTCAAGGCAGGATCAGTTGCCATGGTGTGTGTGTGTGTGTGTGTGTGGGGGGGGGGGGGGGCCTTAAGGGCACTTCCTCCCCCCCCTGCTGATAAGATGCACCCTAGGAAGGAGTGAACATCCTGCTAACATTATGTCTGGCTCCTACAAAAAAATATTCTAAAGTGTGTGTGTGTACATTTTATATTTTCCCATTTTGAAATGTTACGCTCACATTTCTCGGGGGTGTCATTTTCCTTGTGCACTGCAGGAATGAGAAATAACCGTCCTTGAAGTAGACACGTCGGTAAAGATCATGAATTTAAACGCTTGATTGAACTTTTTGCCGTAGGTTAAAAAAAAAAAAGTAATTTGTTTCTGTTTTTATAGTAATGTTGTTTATAAAGATGCATTTTCACCACGTACATTTAATAATTGGCTGTTCACAAAAATACTTCATCAGTTTTGACCAATAAAATATATATATTTAATTAGATTTCCATCCATCCATCCATTTTCTACCGCTTATTCCCTTTTGGGGTCGCGGGGGGCGCTGGAGCCTATCTCAGCTACAATCGAGCGGAAGGCGGGGTACACCCTGGACAAGTCGCCACCTCATCGCAGGGCCAACACAGATAGACAGACAACATTCACACTCACATTCACACACTAGGGCCAATTTAGTGTTGCCAATCAACCTATCCCCAGGTGCATGTCTTTGGAGGTGGGAGGAAGCCGGAGTACCCGGAGGGAACCCACGCAGTCACGGGGAGAACATGCAAACTCCACACAGAAAGATCCCGAGCCCGGGATTGAACCCAAGACTACTCAGGACCTTCGTATTGTGAGGCAGATGCACTAACCCCTCTGCCACCGTGCTGCCTGTGTTCAATAATTTAGTCAAATTCACCAACTTGCTTAGTGTTGGTAAAATTATTACATGCATTCACTTTTTTAGTAGGTCTATTTTGATATGAACTTGTGTTTTGTTTTTTACAGTTACTATTTTTTTGGGTTCCGATCTTTCCTTTTCAGATTTTAAACTTTTTAGTTTTTTCAGATACCGTATTTTTCGGACTATAAGTCGCAGTTTTTTTCATAGTTTGGCCTGGGGTGCGACTTATACTCAGGAGCGACTTATGTGTGAAATTACTAACACATTACCGTAAAATATCAAATAATATTATTTAGCTCATTCACGTAAGAGACTAGACGTATAAGATTTCATGGGATTTAGCGATTAGGAGTGACAGATTGTTTGGTAAACGTATAGCATGTTCTATATGTTATAGTTATTTGAATGACTCTTACCATAATATGTTACGTTAACATACCAGGCACGTTCTCAGTTGGTTATTTATGCCTCATATAACGTACACTTATTCAGCCTGTTGTTCACTATTCTTTATTTATTTTAAATTGCCTTTCAAATGTCTATTCTTGGTGTTGGCTTTTATCATTTAAATTTCCCCAAAAAATGCGACTTATACTCCAGTGCGACTTATATATGTTTTTGCCCTTCTTTATTATGCATTTTCGGCCGGTGCGACTTATACTCCGTAGCGGCTTATACTCCAAAAAATACGGTGTACCGGTATATATATACTTTTTTTAATTTTTTTTATTTATTTATTTTTCATTTTAAATGTTTCAGCCTGAATTTTTCATGAGTGAGGCATCATGACAGACAGCATCAGGGGGTCCGCTGTCACGTTGCCCTCAGGGAATGTGATGTGATGCTAATGACTTTGTATAAAACCTAATTGTTGTGTATAAAATCACATGGCATTCAAAACACAAATTGAATAGGGAATAATTGGTTTTTACTGCTATTTTTATTTAATTGTCCCATGTTCTTTAACCTCATTTAAGTCCTTGAGCCTCATCAGTATTAGCATGCTAGGTTCAATCTGCATAATCGAGTTACAAAACGAGCCCAAAGTTTCTTACAGTAGCAAATTTGGCGATATTAGTTCTACTTTTGTCAAATTGTACACAACTATGGTGCATTCAAGGACAACTAAAAGTGGAAAAGTGAACATTCGATGAAGCACAATGAAACGAAATGACAAACATCCAAAAACTGTGGGCTTTCTACTTGTATATTATTCCTACTCTTTTAGTTGCGGCCATGGACCTCTGGTGTAGGTGACATGAAGTGTTGAGTTGCAATGTTTTAGTACCAATTAGGTCACAAGTATACTTGTGATTAAGGGCTATATAAATCAATTTTGATTGATTGATTATTTTGTCAAAATTATGAGGGACAAGTGGTAGAAAATGGATTATTAATCTACTTGTTCATTTACTGTTAATATCTGCTTATTTTCTGTTTTAACATGTTCTATCGACACTTCTGTTGAAATGTAATAATCACTTATTTTTCTGTTGTTTGGATACTTTACATTAGTTTTGGATGATATTACAAATGTTGGTATTAACCCAATACCAAGTAGTTACAGGATCATACGTTGGTCATAATTAAAGTTCTCCTGTGTCCAGGGACATATTTCCTTGGTTTATAAACAATAAAAAATGACAAAAGATTTTGTAATAATAAAAAAGATCCATGTAATCATTGTAGTATCGTCGATATACGTCCCCTGTACTTGGTATCGTTACAGTCAATGTCTGTGTAGATCCACCCACGGCATTTGTTTACACTAGTGATGTGCGATACTACTGATATCAGTGATACCGATCCGATATCGATACTTTGTGCAATTACACCTAGTGTCTGCTAAAATTTTAAAACTTGCGTGTTTTTAAATAACATTTTCATCTACAAAGTACCAACAGTAAAAATTTAAGAAAAAGCGCAAACAAATCTGAATGTAATGAGAAAAAGCTGACATTTTTCTGTTAATAATAATATCCTTAGTCAGTTGGTCTTTAAATATGTTATGTGTTTTTAGATTATTTTTTAATTGAGCTTAGGCACACCTGATATAAAATATTAGCTCACAAAATGTAAATAAAAGATACATAAAATATAAACAAAGTTTGTTTTGTTAGTTGATTAAAAACATAGAACAATTCTAACTCATGAAGTAATAAATTAGAAAAATTACAACAACCATAATAAACTAAACACTAACTGAGCATTAATATTTTTGTACAGACACAATCGTATTATTATTATTTCTATTCTATTCTTACATGGAAATTTAAAAAAAAAGTAAAAATGTGGGGGAGGGAAAAAGGAATGTGATGATATAAAGCTGAAATGTTGTAACTAATACTTAATAATAATATACTTAGTCACAGTAAACCCTAGTTCCTACGTTCCTTGAAGGCAGCATGGTAGAGGACAGTAAACCCTAGTTCCTACGTTCCCTAAAGGCAACGTGGTAGAGGACAGTAAAACCCTAGTTCCTACGTTCCCTGAAGGCAACATGATAGAGGACAATAAACACTCGTTCCTACGTTCCCTGAAGGCAACATGGTAGAGGACAGTAATCCTTAGTTCTTACGTTCCCTGAAGGCAACATGGTAGAGGACAGTAAACCCTAGTTCCTACGTTTCCTGAAGGCAGCATGGTAAAGTTCCTACGTTCCCTGAAGGCAACATGGTAGAGGACAGTAAACCCTAGTTCCTACGTTCCCTAAAGGCAACTTGGTAGAGGACAGTAAAACCCTAGTTCCTACGTTCCCTAAAGGCAACGTGGTAGAGGACAGTAAAACCCTAGTTCCTACGTTCCCTGAAGGCAACATGATAGAGGACAATAAACACTCGTTCCTACGTTCCCTAAAGGCAACATGGTAGAGGACAGTAATCCTTAGTTCTTACGTTCCCTGAAGGCAACATGGTAGAGGACAGTAAACCCTAGTTCCTACGTTTCCTGAAGGCAGCATGGTAAAGTTCCTACGTTCCCTGAAGGCAACATGGTAGAGGACAGTAGACCCTCGTTCCTAAGTTCCCTGAAGGCAGCATGGTAGAGGACAGTAAACCCTAGTTCCTACGTTCCCTGAAGGCAGCATGGTAGAGGACAGTAAACCCTAGTTCCTACGTTCCCTGAAGGCAACATGGTAGAGGACAGTAAACCCTAGTTCCTACTAGGGTTTACTGTCCTTTTTTTGTAAACTGAATTTATTAGGAAAAACTTTAAAAAAAAAAGAAGTATTTTTTTTTAAAGTATAAAAAAAGTATAAAAGAAGTCCTCTACCATGCTGCCTGAAGGCAGCATGGTAGAGGACAGTAAACCCTAGTTCCTACGTTTCCTGAAGGCAGCATGGTAGAGTTCCTACGTTCCCTGAAGGCAACATGGTAGAGGACAGTAGACCCTCGTTTCTAAGTTCCCTAAAGGCAGCATGGTAGAGGACAGTAAACCCTCGTTCCTACGTTCCTTGAAGGCAGCATGGTAGAGGACAGTAAACCCTAGTCCCTACGTTCCCTGAAAGCAACATGGCAGAGGACAGTAAACCCTACTTCCTACATTCCCTGAAGGCAACATGGTAGAGGACAGCAAACCCTAGTTCCTATGTTCCCTGAAGGCAACATGGTAGAGGACAGTAGACCCTCGTTCCTAAGTTCCCTGAAGGCAGCATGGTATAGGACAGTAAAGCCTAGTCCCTACGTTCCCTGAAGGCAGCATGGTAGAGGGCAGTAAACCCTAGTTCCTACGTTACCTGAAGGCAGCACGGTAGAGGACAGTAGACCCTCGTTTCTAAGTTCCCTGAAGGCAGCATGGTAGAGGACAGTAAACCCTTGTTCCTACGTTCCTTGAAGGCAGCATGGTAGAGGACGGTAAACTCTAGTCCCTACGTTCCCTGAAAGCAACATGGTAGAGGACAGTAAACCCTACTTCCTACATTCCCTGAAGGCAACATGGTAGAGGACGGCAAACCCTAGTTCCTATGTTCCCTGAAGGCAACATGGTAGAGGACAGTAGACCCTCGTTTCTAAGTTCCCTGAAGGCAGCATGGTATAGGACAGTAAAGCCTAGTCCCTACATTCCCTGAAGGCAGCATGGTAGAGGACAGTAAACCCTAGTTCCTACGTTACCTGAAGGCAGCACGGTATAGGACAGTAAACCCTAGTTCCAACGTTCCGTGAAGGCAACACGGTAAAGGACAGTAAACCCTAGTTCCTACGTTCCCTGAAGGCAACACGGTAGAGGACAGTAAACCCTAGTTCCTACGTTCCCTGAAGGCATGGTAGAGGACAGTAAACCCTAGTTCCTGCGTTCCCTGAAGGCAACATGGTAGAGGACAGTAGACCCTCGTTCCTAAGTTCCCTGAAGGCAGCATGGTATAGGACAGTAAAGCCTAGTCCCTACGTTCCCTGAAGGCAGCATGGTAGAGGACAGTAAACCCTAGTTCCTACGTTACCTGAAGGCAGCACAGTAGAGGTAGTTCCTACGTTCCCTGAAGGCAACACGATAGAGGACAGTAAACCCTAGTTCCTGCGTTCCCTGAAGGCAACATGATTGTAAAAGTGAATCAAAACTAAATTTAACCTGGAAAAACTCATTTTTATTTAGAATGTTTCAAATTCAACATCAAAAACTGGATTTTTCTGTTTCAACGTTTATTTTTTCAGGTCTCAAAGATTTACCACCTGGTGGTTGTTTGAGCACGCCGCAGCCCGTCCTGATCAGTCACTCGCAGGATTCTCACCGTGGCGTTTTGTCCCCGCAGGTCCTCCCCAAGCTGTCGTCGTCCATCACTCACGAGGTGGACAGCATCCTGGGCAACAAGCCCTACAGTAAAAAGGATTATCGCTCCTAACGCCCGCACGCCTTATTGCCTGATCCTACATTTGCTTGAGCTTCTACCGAGCGAGACCCCGCCGCATGAGTGTGGTCGCACCAGACGGCCACCGGGGGGCTTCTCGCTCACACTTCCAGGGATGAGAGGTAAACAAACCCACAGTAGTCCATCGGAGAAGGCCGCTTAGAAAAGTGCAGACAGTTCTGCACTCCTACTTCAAATCATAGAATATGTTTTTATTTTAGAAGACAAAAAAAAAAAAGCACACGCTTCGTTTCTTTGTCACTCCAACAAGTGGATCCATGTTTGTGTCCTTTGTGTGTGAGCCCCCCCTGGTGGTGGGCGTCAACAATCAGCACTTTAGTCACGGCTGTGTCAGGCTACTTTTAGCCAGGGGAATAATAATAATAATAATAATAACCTTCTCTCCCTGACCTTGCACTATCCTACAAGAAGAAGTCATTCGTCAGCATCCTCCATTTTTTTTATGCCAAAGCCTGCTCTCCTTTTCTTTCCCAATCACTAAGCTTAACCTTTGCTATTCCGCTGAACGCGCGCCCCTCAACGTAGCTTCAGCTTGACTCTTTCGCATCTTTGCAACCCCTCAAAAACCACAATTTATTCGCAGTCTCTTCCTCCATATTTCATTCTTCAAAAGAAACTTTAAGCTGTTGGTACTTTTATTTTGAAAAACGGGTAGGACTATACACGTTACTGGTACAGTGCATCCAAAAAAAGAATTCACAGCACTTCCTGCCTTATTCTAAATTGGAATAAATAAATTTTTGTCCTCAAAATTCTACACACAATACCCCATTATAACAATTTTTAATTTATTTATTTATTTATTTTTTAATTGAAGTATTGACAGCCTCTGCAACATACGTTGTTGATGCACCTTTGGCAGCAATTACAGATTACAGTAGAATACAATGCCACCAGTTTGGCACACCTATTTTTGGGGCAGTTTTGCCCATTCCTCTTTGCGGCACCTCTCAAGCTCCATCAGATTGCGTGGTAAGCATTTTTTTTCATCCGGGATGAGGTGGCGACTTGTCCAGGGTGTACCCCGCCTTCCGCCCAAATGCAGGCTCCAGCACCCCCCGCGACCCTGAACGGGACAAGGGGTAGAAACCGGATGGGAGGATGGATGTCTCTGTATATTTCTGCATTCATCTTTCCCTCTATCGTGACTTGGTTTCCTCCAAACGTGACGCCCGGCCTTCACGCCAAAGACTTCCATCTTCGTCTCATCAGACCACGAGAATTTTGTTTCTCGTGGTCTGAGAGCTTTTCAGGAGCATTGTTGGCAAACGTTTACGAATTTTGAGGACAAAAATTAATGTATTCCATTTTGTGGAAAAAGTGAAACACTGGGAATACTTTCCGGATGTATGTCATGACAAAGTGTAAAAAAACAAGTGGAGGATGTCAAGTGGGTTACATTGTCATCATCTACCTTGTTGTTGCGATTGAGTCATCGTCATAAATAATATGGTTACCACGGCAACAATCTTTGCGCGGAAGGGGTTTTTTTTGCACCCGCTTTGTGGCAGCAGCTCAGGGAAGCGAGCGTGTGTGCAGTACACCTACCCTAATCATGAGGACATTCTGGCTGGTCCACATCAAGAAAAGTACTCACATGGACTTCACCCAATCAGAGCGTGTGTGTTTTTGTTTTTCAAGTTTGTGTGACTCAAAACTTGGACATGTTTTTTTTTTTTTTTTTTGGCCTGGTTTTATTACTGGGATGAAAATTAATTTTGACATTTTTGGGGTGTCTGGAGCCAAAGATCCCCCTCGTCTGTGATGTGACCTTGGAGACATGTACAGTCTGACTTTGTCCATATTGAACATCCATAATGCTTCAAAGAGATAATAATAATTGTAATATTGCCCGTAACTGCAAGTATTTGCATTAGAAATGTAGGGAAATTCTGTTTACCGGCGGGCTTTTATTTTGAAGGCCTAACTTAAACAGCTACAGGCTGTGTTAACGTCGATTGTGATCGCATTTTTTTACGAGTTAAAATATGAGACTTTTCCGGGGGGAAAAAAGGAGGTTTGACAGCTTTCTTACGAACTTTTTGTTTGGCATTAAAGCACAAGAGAGTTAAACTTGGAACTCAAGTCATAGTCAGACTATTGATTTGGTGACGCAAAGAAATAGAAAGTATGAAATGATGTTTAGAGGAAGAAATGACTCACAATGAACACAAGCTCCTAGTTTCATCCTTTAGGATGGAAGCCGGTTCCAAAGTTATCCAAGAATATATTTGTATCTTTTCTTCATCAGATCATGTCTTGTATTATGCCCAATTAGAGACAGTGTAAATATGAAGAACTGTGTATATATTATACATATTCCACTTGTGAGCGCCTCTGCCTTTTGCTTTTATTTTGAAGCTTTCTTTCGCAGGCGTTGCTAACTAAGTGCACTGTGCTTGAATCAACTGTAGACCGGATGTACAGCTTCATCATTA
Organism: Nerophis lumbriciformis; assembly: GCF_033978685.3. Lineage (NCBI taxonomy): Eukaryota > Metazoa > Chordata > Actinopteri > Syngnathiformes > Syngnathidae > Nerophis > Nerophis lumbriciformis. The sequence goes on along the minus strand of NC_084550.2, from coordinate 50,827,175 downwards.
AATGACCAATGGCAAAACCAATTGTGTGTGTGTGTGTGAGGGAAATGTTAACAACTGATCACACACTGAAGATGAAACCAAATATATACTGTACGTCACATTCAGTAATTATTTCCGAGATGAAAGTACACTTTTTTCGAAGAAATTATATTTTTACATCTTATAGTTACAGGACTGTGTAGGAGCCACAGCTATTTTTTTTTTACTGGCCCGTGGCACGGTTTAAAAATAATATTCCAAAAAAACTGGAACAAAAGAGCAAACAGGTGTGTAATGTAACAAGAACTGTTTGCAATATTGACACTAATAACAAAAAGCTGCCATGCAGATTTTTTTATTCTGTAAAACTGTCATTGCTCCAAAATAGAAAAACCTTTAATCTACAAATCTAAAGTTGATCTACAGATTTAAGCGTAGAAAGTAAATAAAACAATAAATAAAAAAATAAAATATATATATATATATATACTGTACATACATACACAGACATACATTATATGTAAATACATGTGTATGTATATATATACGTATACATATATACATGAATGTGCATATATATGTACCGTATATATGTGTGCGTGTGTATATATATATATATATATATATATATATATATATATATATATACATGTGTATATATATATATACGTATACATAAATGTGCATGTATATGTATATATGTGTGCGTATATATATGTATGTGCATATATATGTATATATGTGTTCGTATATATATATATATGTGTGTGTGTGTGTGTGCATTTATGTGTATGTATATATACATATGTACACACTCACGTGTGTGTATGTGTATATATACACATATGTAATGTGTACATATACATATATCTGTGTATATATATAAATATATGTATATATATATATATGTGTGTGTATATATATATATATATAATGTGTGTATATCTGTATACATATATATGTGTATATATTTATAAATACACATATACACACACACACATATATATATATATATATATATATATGTGTGTGTGTGTATATATATATAAATATATACACACATATATATGTATACATGTATATATTGTGTGTATATATACACAAATATATGTGTGTGTATATATGTATATATATATATATATATATATGTAATGTGTACATATACATATAGATGTGTGTATGTATTAGAGATGCGCGGATAGGCAATTATTTCATCCGCAACCGCGTCAGAAAGTCGTCAACCATCCGCCATCCACCCGATGTAACGTTTGATCAGAACTGCACCCGCCCATCATCCGCCCGTTGTTATATATCTAATATTAATAAAAAAATTTAAAAAAGGGTGAAAACTACGCGAATTGCACCTTGTGCAGACAAGATTTTTTGATGGGACACGGAGGAATTAGCGATGTAAAAGACCACGTTGGGACAAAAAAACACAAGTCTAATGCCGTTGCTAGCGATACAAGTGGAAAACTTTCAACATTTTTCGTCGCCCAAACAGATTCTTTGGATGTGATAAATGCCGACGTTTTATTTACGGAGGCAATAATTGAGCATGGACTTCCAATCGCACTGGCTGATCACATGGGACAGTTAATAATGTAATGCAACCTTTAAAAATCATTACGCGGTGATCGCGATCCCAAAAATAAACTTTTCTTGCATGATAATGTCCAGAAAAATTCGCTTTATATTACTATAGAGTCCTTTTAACGAATGAGTTTGATGGTTTATCACAAACCTTAAATGAAAGAAGTCCTTTGTTCTCCTGCACCATGCATGCGCAATCCTGTCGGCTGTATTTCACAGCACGACATACTGTAAAAAGTGTTTATACTATTTATACTTTCAATTAACAAATTGAAGTCTTGTGAAAGGTTGACAGGATAACTGGCATTAACTGTCAAAATAATTTCAAACTATTGAAGTTAGCTTACAGAATAAACATGTCAATCAACCCATATGATTTTTGCTGTAATATTTTTGTTTTGAAAAGTCACTGTGACTGATAGAAAAGTGATGGTTTTAGCAACATTTTAACCTGTCTGAATGCTAATAGTCATTTTGCGTCGGGGGGCGAAGCCCTGAACCCTCCACCAGGACTTTGTCCTGGACCTACCGGGGCCTGCGGCCCTTGGACCCTGGCTACTAGGTTTTTCTGATTTAAAAGTTGGCAGGTATGGTGAGGTTATAAAGCTTTTGCCTGTTAAAGAAAGGAGACTGATCCAATGCACAGACATTCGCGTGCCACGCTGTCACGACCCAGACGCACACCAGTGCGCAATCATATGGGAGCCGCGCTGAGCGCACCTCCAAGCGCGTCTCGCTGCCGGCGACGGCCAGATATGGGCCCACGCTCCAGCGCCATCCATTTTCAGGGCTAGTTGATTCGGCAGGTGGGTTGTTACACACTCCTTAGCGGGTTCCAACTTCCATGGCCACCGTCCTGCTCTCTATATCAACCAGGGTGAGCCCCACCCCTTTCATGAGCGCACTACGCGCGGAGTGACCCCTGTTACGCGCCCCCGGCAACAGGGGTGGCAAGCAGGTAAGCTGCGCGGGCGGAGCGCGCGGAGTGACCCATGTTACGAGCCCCCGGCCACGGGGGTGGCGGGCAGGTAAGCTGCTTACCTGCTGCGCGTGACGCCGGCCGCGGCGAAAGCGGACGAGGCGGGGTGTCGGTGCGGTGGGCGCGGTAGTGACCCTGGACGTGCGTCGGGCCCTTCTCGCGGATCGCCTCAGCTACGGCTCCCGGTGGGGCCCTCTCGGGGGAAGGGGCCTCGGTCCCGGACCCCGGCGAGGCGTCCCTTCTCCGCTCCGTAAAAGTGTCCATCTCTTTTCTTTTTTTTTCTTCTGTTGTGGCATATGCAGCAGGTGCCTGCTCGTTTTTCGTATGTGGGTAACAACATTTAACTATGTATATATATTTCCGAATTGGTTTAACTGCCACCCACAAAAAAAAAAAAATTAATCCGCCCGACCCGACCCGCGAGCGGATAAAATCTTAGTTTTTTTAATTTCATCCGCCCGATCCGCGGATAATCCGCGGACTCCGCGGTTGTGTCCGCAAACCGCGCATCTCTAGTATGTATATATATAATGTATATCTGTATACAAATGTATGTGTATATATATATATTTATATATATATACATATATATACATTGTGTGTGTGTGTGTGTGTGTGCATGTGTATATAGATATACATATATACACACATATATATGTATACATATATATTATGTGTATATATATGTATACATATATGTGTGTATATATATATATATATATGCGTATATATATATGTGTGCATATATATACTGTACATATATGTACATACATAGATATCCATAGGTATGTATAAATGTGTGTGTATACATACATATATACATACATATATATACATAGGTATGTATATTTGTGTATGTATATACATGTAGATATATGTATGTATATACATGTAGATATATGTATGTATAACATGTATATACATACATATATCTACATATATATCTATATGTATGTATATACATGTATATACATGTATGCATGTATGTATATACATGTATGTATATACATGTATATATGTATGTATGTATATACATGTATATATGTGTGTAGGAGCCAAATAGAGAGCCATACTTGAATCTATGTTTATTTTATTATTTTGAGTGATTGATGTGTGTATGTCAGTGTGCACCCTTTGCAGGTGGTGAAAAGTTCCCACGCAAGCCTATAAGGGGCAGGAGCGTGCTGGGCGCGTGATTTGCAGTCGGGCACCAGCATACCGTCTTTGACCTCACCTGTCTGTAGACCTCAGCTTTATATAGGCTAACATTTATTTTGTTTCCCGAGTATTCTGTTACTTGATTTTTGTAAATAAAACAATCTTCAATTGCGCTGCTGGATCAGTTTGAATTAGTGGATGGTAGTGATGGGTTGATGAGGCGTCATGAAGCGTTTCAACACATTGCAAAACTGTATTGATACTGTGTCGATACTGTGTCACTAAATACTGACATCTGCTGGACATTAAAAATCCCTACAGGCAACCTATGGACCGACTCAACTGACACTGATTTTATGACCTAGTACAGTGGTTCTCAAATGGGGGTACGCGTACCCCTGGGGGTACTTGAAGGTATGCCAAGGGGTACGTGAGATTTTTTTTTTAAATATTCTAAAAATAGCAACAATTCAAAAATCATTTATAAATATATTTATTGAATAATACTTAAACAAAATATGAATGTAAGTTCATAAACTCAGTGAAGCACAAGCTCAGGTTTGTCACTAAAATGTCTGTCAAAAAGAACTGTGAAAAGAAATGCAACAATGCAATATTCAGTGTTGACAGCTAGATTGTTTGTGGACATGTTCCATAAATATTGATGTTAAAGATTTTTTTTTTTGTGAAGAAATGTTTAGAATTAAGTTCATGAATCCAGATGGAGCTCTAATACAATCCCCAAAGAGGGCACTATAAGTCGATGATTACTTCTATGTGTAGAAATTTTTATTTATAATTGAATCACTTGTTTATTTTTCAACAAGTTTTTAGTTATTTTTATATCTTTTTTTCCAAATAGTTCAAGAAAGACCACTACATATGAGCAATATTTTGCACTGTTATACAATTTAATAAATCAGAAACTGATGACATAGTGCTGTATTTTACTTCTTTATCTTTTTTTTTTCAACCAAAAATGCTTTGCTCTGATTAGGGGGTACTTGAATTAAAAAAAAATTCACAGGGGGTACATTGCTGAAAAAAGGTTGAGAACCACTGACCTAGTATATACAATAATATAAACCAAGTCATTGTATTTCATTTAGGATTATTTCATAACTTCATTTAAATAAAAATATATTTTTTGTCTTTTTTAGATACAGTCAATAAATAATGTGAACATGTATCATAACATGGAAATCTAAGAGAACGTGTTGTGAATGAGGATGCTTGTGGACCTGGAATTTTTTATTTTTTTTTACACATTTTTATTTTTTTTTAAAAACAGTTTTTCCAACGTATTCAATTTTAGACGCTTTCTCTTCTTAGTTATTATTTCTCCGGCTGTAGAAAAGACCCGCTCACAGGGCACAGAGGAGGCGTCAGTGCGACACAGTTCGCGTATCGGTCACGTGACCAAAACAGCTCATGATCGGTCACGTGACTTTCTAAAAGCGGTACGCGCACCGACACAGGGTTTCGCTCTATGAGCTCGACGCATGCGCCGATGCATCGGTGTTGCCGGACCCATCACTAGTGGATGGATAGCGGGAAAAGGAAGAAGTCGTGACAAGGAAGGCTGTGTATATGGTGTGAGTCAGACAAGATGCCCGCGCCACAAGTGGAACAAACATTTGAAACAAAGGGGTTATAGGAACAATCACTTTCAGTGTTTTACGCCACTTCAAGTTGTCAAAGACGTGCTGTGGAAGTACAGCCGACAGGATTGCGCACCAGGCAGGAAGCAAGGCCAAAAGCGCATGCTTGGTGCAGAAGAACAAAGGACTTCTTTCATTTAAGGTTTGTGATAAACCATCAAACTCATTCGTTAAAAGGACTCTATCGTAATATAAAGTGAGTTTTTCTGGACATTATCATGCAAGAAAAGTTTATTTTTGGGACCGCGATCACCGCGTAATGATTTTTAAAGGTTGCATTACAAACATTTGGTGACGGGCTTGCACGCGCGCGCGCCCGACGGCCCGTGAACGGACATTTAATTCCCCAAAAGGATAAAGACTGTTACTGAAACCTTTTATATTCGCTTGGAAGTGTAAATGTTTTTTGATGCACCAAGTGAAGGATTTTTGTTGATTAAAAGAGGAAAATGTCAGCTAATAATTCAGCCGAAGGAGAGGAAATGACGTCAATTGCGCAGGAGGCTTCTCGTGTACGCGCCGCCAGAATAGGCAAAATGTCACACATAACAAGGCGAATGAACATTGTGCGCAATTTGATGGTGGATGCAGAGGCTTTAAAAGAAGTGAAAATAAATATGAGCAAGTTTAATGAATTCCTAATGGAGTTTAAATCTCTGCACAGATCATATTCTGAAGGTTTAGAGCCAGACGAGCGAAGGGATGATGACCAAACATGGTATCAGCCTAAAATTGCTCTTATAGATGCCTTTGAAGCTGAGGTGTCCCGATGGATATCAGATCTTGAAAACCCCTCAACCCACACCTGTGCTCCTCCACCTAAGGACATTGCTATATTTAAAGACAGTGATTTATTAACTGGTCATTTTAAGGACAATTTAGAAGCGGCGGACAGCCTATATAGGCATGAACTAACTGGTCACCCAGGCATAGTGTCAAGCAGGGAGGCATCAGTCAAGTCCTCCAGTTCAGGACGGTCATCCAATAATTCCTCTTCATCATTGCGGATTAGAGTGGAGGTGGAGAAGGCTGCTTTGACAGCCAGGGCAGCAAGGTTGCAGGAAAAGCATGGTATTGAAGAACAGGAGTTAATGTGCAGAAAAAAAAGAGAGGCTTTGGAGTTGAAAACAGAAATAGAGGCGGCTAATGCTAAAATTAACTACTTGAGGGAAGTAGAAGGTTTAGTGGTGCATGGTGCAGATCAGAGAGCAGTGGTTACAGGGGTAGCATTTGATCCATCAGGGTGTGGTTCACCTGTGGGAGGCCCAGTGGTTAGGCCCAAGGAAGGAGTTCAGATGCAGTTCCCCACTACTCTGTTCGATGCATCTATACCCCAAGTTCCACCTGCCAGCTTCCAACCTCAACAGGCCCCAATTCAGCATGCCAGCCTCCAACTCCAACCCCAACCTCAGCAGGCCCCAACTCAACTGCAGCAGGTCCCAGTTCTACCTCTGCAGGCCCCAGGTCAGCCTGCCGGTCTCTATCCCCAGCAGGCCCCCGTTCACCAAGCTGTGCCTGCCAGTTTCCAGTTCCAACCTCAACAAGCCATCCCCAGCTCAACACAGAACAATCAGCTGATCAAAATTCTGGAAGCCCAAAATGAACTGACAAAAATTCTTGTGAAACAGCAGCTTCTGTCCACTCTCCCACAAGGAAGTGTTCCCCTCTTTGATGGACAAATCTTGGAGTACAAGTCATTCATCCATTCCTTTGAACACATGGTCGAAAGTAAAACTGACAATGACAGGGACAGGTTGCAGTTTCTCATCCAGTACACAAAAGGCCATGCTCAAAAGCTAGTCAAAAGTTGTGAATATATGTCACCAGATAGAGGCTACCAGAAAGCCAAAAGGTTGTTAAAAGAGAACTTTGGTCATGACTTTAAAATTGCCTGTGCTTATCTCGATAAGGTCCAGACCTGGCCTCAAATCAGGGCAGAGGATTCCAAATCTTTGCAGGAGTACGCCATGTTCCTCAGGAGCTGCTGTAATGCCATGGAGGAGACGGAGTACATGGACGAACTGGACACAGTGGCCAATATGAAAAACATTGCGTTTAAGTTGCCCTTCAAGCTGAAGGAGAAATGGCGCAACAAAGCCTATGAGCAGCAGGAAGAGCACAACCGCAGGGTGAGGGTTTTAGGCCTGGTTAGCTTTATAGAAAAGCAAGCTCGTGTGGCAGCCCATCCAGTCTTTGGAGAGCTAAGGGTACAGGAGCAGTCAGCCAGCATAGGAAAGGCTAGCGCTAGACCCTCTGTAAAGCCACAACACTCAAAGTTAGCTGGTAGTAGTTTTGCTACGAGTATTACTATTAGCCCAATGGAGTCCAAGCCAGAGTCTGAGTCAGAGCCCATTTGTCCACTTTGTAAAAACAAACACCCACTAGAGTTGTGTAGACTGTTCATTAAGAAGCAGCACAGAGACAAGCTTAGTTTCCTAAAGAGCCAGGGCATATGCTTTGCCTGTCTTTCAATAGGGCACATGAGTTCTGTTTGTCCAAGTCGTCACACATGTAGCATGTGTAAAAAATCTCACCCAAGTGTCTTACATTATGACAGGAAAGACAAGGTATCAAAAGAGATAGAAACGCCCTCTAGAGATGTAAGCAGTGCAGGAACAGAGCTATGTGGCCATATAGGGGCCGGGAACCAAGAGAGTGTTCTGTCCATTGTCCCAGTCAAAGTTAAGGCCGGGAAGGGCAGCCAGGTCCTTTCAGTTTATGCCCTCCTTGACCCTGGATCCTCCCCTAGCTTCTGTTCTGAACAGCTTATGTCCCAGTTGAACATAAAGGGAGTAAAGACCCACATCCTACTAAGGACCATAAATCAGAAAAAGTCTGTCTCAACTCACATGGTAGCTGGGCTGGAAGTGTCTGCACTGGACAACAATCATTTCCTACCTCTTCCTGTTGTCTTCACACAGAAAGAAATGCCAGTCACCACAAGCAGCATCCCCAAACAGGAAGACATAGCACCATGGCCATATTTAGGCAACGTTATACTCCCGAGCATCAGTTCAAAGGTGAAGCTGTTGATAGGCACAAATGCTCCAAAACTGTTAGAGCCATGGGAGGTTATAAATAGCCATGGTGGGGGTCCATATGCAATGAGAACACTATTGGGATGGGTGGTTAACGGGCCATTTAGAGGTCGGAATAGTGAGGCAGTGAGTGCAACTGTGAACAGTATTTCAGTTGCAAATCTGGAGGAGCTTCTAATTTCCCAGTATAACCTGGAATTCAGTGAGGTAGTGTCAGAGGAAAAGACTGAGCTGTCAGTAGAAGACAAACAGTTTTTAGAGATAGCCAATGAGGCAGTGCTACAGGACGGACACTACAACCTGAAATTACCCTTCAGAAAGCCCACGGTCAACCTGCCCAACAATTGCCCAAGTGCCGAACAGCGCCTCCAAAGCCTGAAAAGAAAAATGGAAAGGAACCAGCAACTCAAACAGAAGTGTGTTGCATCTCTCAATAACATTCTGGAAAGCAACTATGCTGAGGAGGTGCCAGAGGAGGAGCTCAGCCAGACAAAAGTTTGGTACATACCACACCACAGAGTGTACCACCCCAAAAAGAAGAAACTCAGGATGGTCTTTGACTGTGCAGCCGCCTACAAAGGTGTGACCCTCAAAACAAAGCTGTCTCAATGGAGGTATGTGGGCAGTAAGGACAATCCAGCTGACGATTCCTCCAGAGGACGGAGTACAGGCAGATTCATGCAGCAAAGGAGATGGATATATGCCCCTGACTTCTTATGGAAAGTAGAGGAAAGCTGGCCTGCACAGGAAGCATTGGACTCCAAGTCAGTGTTACAGGATGACCCAGAAGTCAGAAAGAACACTACTGTCTTCACTACAGTGGTAAACACTGAACCCCCCACAAGCCAGCTGCTTTCCACCTTTTCAAATTGGAAAAAGCACCTTAGAGCAATGGCACGTTTACCCCAAGAGAGAATCGTCAACAGTCGTACCCTCTCCACAGTCTCCCAAGATCCACAGGACTTAGAGCCGCTGACCGCAAACCACATTCTCCTTCTAAAAACTCAATCCATCATTCCCCCTGGCACCTTCGAGAAAAAGGATCTCTACGCCAGGCGCCGCTGGAAACAGGTCCAGTATATGGCTGACCTTTTCTGGCACAGATGGACAAGGGAGTACCTGGCGCTTCTGCAGGAAAGACAGAAATGGACCCAAGTGAGGAACAACCTGCAGCCAGGAGATGTGGTCCTGGTGGTCGACCCCACAGCCCCACGGGGTTCCTGGCCATTGGGCAGAGTACTGGAGACTCGGCCAGATGGAGGAAGCCTGGTCCGGTCAGTCAAGCTCCAAACAAAGACTTCAGTCATCGAAAGGCCTATCACCAAGCTGTGCTGCATCCTGGAGGCTGAGAGCTGACTCGTCAGTCATGGAGACCAGACCACAAGACACGCACAAGGGGCGTAATGTATATACTTTATTTTCTCTCAAGGCTTTGCCTTTTGTTTGTTTATTATGGAATAGGCTCCTTTTTTCATTAAATTAATGTATGTGATTGAGTCTGTAAAGATCAATCAGGGGCCGGTGTGTAGGAGCCAAATAGAGAGCCATACTTGAATCTATGTTTATTTTATTATTTTGAGTGATTGATGTGTGTATGTCAGTGTGCACCCTTTGCAGGTGGTGAAAAGTTCCCACGCAAGCCTATAAGGGGCAGGAGCGTGCTGGGCGCGTGATTTGCAGTCAGGCACCAGCATACCGTCTTTGACCTCACCTGTCTGTAGACCTCAGCTTTATATAGGCTAACATTTATTTTGTTTCCCGAGTATTCTGTTACTTGATTTTTGTAAATAAAACAATCTTCAATTGCGCTGCTGGATCAGTTTGAATTAGTGGATGGATAGCAGGAAAAGGAAGAATTCGTGACAAGGAAGGCTGCGTATATGGTGTGAGTCAGACAAGATGCCCGCGCCACAAGTGGAACAAACATTTGAAACAAAGGGGTTATAGGAACAATCACTTTCAGTGTTTTACGCCACTATATGTATATATGTATATACATGTACATATGTATGTATATACATGTACATATGTATATACATGTACACATGTATGTATATACATGTACACATGTATGTATATACATGTATGTATGTATGTATGTATATACATGTATGTATATATATACATGTATATATGTATACATGTATATATGTATGTATATACATGTATATATGTATGCATGTATATACATACATGTATATATGTATGCATGTATGTATATACATGTATATATGTATGCATGTATGTATATACATGTATGTACATACATATATACATGTATATATGTATGTATATACATGTATATATGTATGTATATACATGTATATATGTATGTATATACATGTATATATGTATGTATATACATGTATATATGTATGTATATACATGTATATATGTATGTATATACATGTATATATGTATATACATGTTTATATGTATGCATGTATGTATATACATGTATGTATGTATGTATATACATTTATATATATATGTATGTATATACATGTATATATGTATGTATATACATGTATATATGTATGTATATACATGTACATATGTATGTATATACATGTACATATGTATGTATATACATGTACATATGTATGTATATACATGTACATATGTATGTATATACAGGTACATATGTATGTATATACAGGTACATATGTATGTATGTATGTATGTATATACATGTATGTATGTATGTATATATGTATGCATGTATGTATATACATATATATGTATGTATATACATGTATATATATGTATGTATATACATGTATATATATGTATGTATATACATGTATATATATGTATGTATATACATGTATGTATATACATATGTATGCATGTATGTATATACATGTATATATATGTATGTATATACATGTATATATGTATGCACATATGTATATACATGTATATATGTATGCACATATGTATATACATGTATATATGTATGCATGTATGTATATACATGTATATATGTATATACATGTATATATGTATATACATGTATATATGTATATACATGTACATATGTATGTATATACATGTACATATGTATGTATATACATGTACATATGTATGTATATACATGTACATATGTATGTATATACATGTATGTATGTATGTATGTATGTATATACATGTATATATGTATGTATATACATGTATATATGTATGTATATATATATGTGTATGTATGCATGTATGTATATACATGTATATATGTATGTATGTATATACATGTATATATGTATGTATATACATGTATATATGTATGTATGTATGTACATGTATGTATGTATGCATGTATGTATATACATGTATGTATATACATGTATATATATATATATATATGTATGTATGCATGTATGTATATACATGTATATATGTATGTATATACATGTATATATGTATGTATATACATGTTTATATGTATGTATATACATGTACATATGTATATATATATACATGTACATATGTATATATATATACATGTACATATGTATGTATATACATGTACATATGTATGTATATACATGTACATATGTATGTATATACAGGTACATATGTATGTATATACAGGTACATATGTATGTATATACATGTATATATGTATGTATATACATGTATATATGTATGTATATACATGTATATATGTATGTATATACATTTATATATATATGCATGTATGTATATACATGTATATATGTATGTATATACATGTATATATGTATGCATATACATGTATGTATGTATGTATGTATATACATGTATATATGTATGTATATACATGTATATATGTATATACATATATACATGTATATACATACATATATGTATGTATATACATGTATGTATGTATGTATATACATGTATGTATGTATGTATGTATGCTTGTATGTATATACATGTATATATGTATGTATGTATATACATGTATACATGTATGCATGTATGTGTATATATGTATGTATGTATATACATGTATATATGTATGTATATACATGTATATATGTATGTATATACATGTATATATGTATGTATATACATGTATATATGTATGTATATACATGTATATATGTATGTATATACATGTTTATATGTATGTATATGCATGTATATATGTATGTATATACATGTATATATGTATGTATATACATGTATATATGTATGTATATACATGTATATATGTATGTATATACATGTATATATGTATATACATGTATGTATGTATATACATGTATATATGTATGTATGTATGTTTATACATTTATATATATATGTATGCATGCATGTATGTATATACATGTATATATGTATGTATGTATGTATATATGTATGTATGTATGTATACATGTATATATGTATGCATGTATGTATATACATGTATATATGTATGCATGTATGTATATGCATGTATGTATATACATGTATGTATATACATGTATATATGTATACATGTATGTATATGCATGTATATATGTATGCATGTATGTATATACATGTATGTATATATGTATGTATGTATGTATATACATGTATATATGTATGTATATACGTTTATATATATGTATGTATGCATGTATGTATATACATGTATATATGTATGTATATACATGTATATATGTATGTATATACATGTATATATGTATGTATATACATGTATATATGTATGTATATACATGTATATATGTATGTATATACATGTATATATGTATATATATGTATGTATATACGTATATATATGTATGTATATACATGTATATATGTATATACATATATACATGTATATACATACATATATGTATGTATATACATGTATATATGTATGTATGTATATACATGTATATATGTATGTATGTATATACATGTATATATGTATGTATGTATGCATGTATGTATATACATGTATATATGTATGTATGTATATACATGTATATATGTATGCATGTATGTATGTATGTATATACATGTATATATGTATGCATGTATGTATATATGTATGCATGTATGTATGTATGTATATACATGTATATATGTATGCATGTATGTATATACATGTATATATATGCATGTATGTATATACATGTATGTATATACATGTATGTATGTATGTATATACATGTATATATGGATGCATGTATGTATATACATGTATATATACATGTATGCATGTATGTATATACATGTATGTATGTATGTATGTATATACATGTATGTATGTATATACATATGTATATACATGTATATATGTATGTATGTGTGTATATACATTTATATATATGCATGTATGTATGTATGTATATACATGTATATATGTATGTATATACATGTATATATGTATGTATATACATGTATATATGTATATACATATATACATGTATATACATACATATATGTATGTATATACATGTATGTATGTATGTATGCTTGTATGTATATACATGTATATATGTATGTATGTATATACATGTATATATGTATGTGTATATATGTATGTATATATGTATATACATGTATATATGTATGTATATACATGTATATATGTATGTATATACATGTATATATGTATGTATATACATGTATATATGTATGTATATACATGTATATATGTATGTATATACATGTATATATGTATGTATATACATGTATATACATGTATGTATGTATATACATGTATATATGTATGTATGTATGTTTATACATTTATATATATATGTATGTATGCATGTATGTATATACATGTATATATGTATGTATGTATATATGTATGTATGTGTATGTATGTATATATGTATGTATGTATGTATATACATGTATATATGTATGCATGTATGTATGTATGCATGTATGTATATGCATGCATGCATGTATGTATATGCATGTATATATGTATGCATGTATGTATATACATGTATATATGTATGTATGTATGTATGTATATACATGCATATATGTATGTATGTATATACGTTTATATATATGCATGTATGTATATACATGTATATATGTATGTATATACATGTATATATGTATGTATATACATGTATATATGTATGTATGTATATACATGTATATATGTATGTATATACATGTATATATGTATGTATATACATGTATATATGTATATACATATATACATGTATATACATACATATATGTATGTATATACATGTATATATGTATGTATGTATATACATGTATATATGTATGTATGTATGTATGTATGCATGTATGTATATACATGTATATATGTATGTATGTATGTATGCATGTATGTATATACATGTATATATGTATGTATGTATATACATGTATATACATGTATATATGTATGTATATACATGTATATACATACATGCATACATATATACATGTATGTATATGCATGTATGTATATACATGTATACATGTATATATGTATGCATGTATGTATATGCATGCATGCATGTATGTATATGCATGTATATATGTATGCATGTATGTATATACATGTATATATGTATGTATGTATGTATGTATATACATGCATATATGTATGTATGTATATACGTTTATATATATGCATGTATGTATATACATGTATATATGTATGTATATACATGTATATATGTATGTATATACATGTATATATGTATGTATATACATGTATATATGTATGTATATACATGTATATATGTATGTATATACATGTATATATGTATATACATATATACATGTATATACATACATATATGTATGTATATACATGTATATATGTATGTATGTATATACATGTATATATGTATGCATGTATGTGTATATATGTATGCATGTATGTGTATACATGTATGTATGCATGTATGTATATACATGTATATATGTATGCATGTATGTGTATACATGTATGTATGTATGTATATACATGTATATATGTATGTATATACATGTATATATGTATGTATATACATGTATATATGTATGTATATACATGTATATATGTATGTATATGTATGTATATATGTATGTATATACATGTATATATGTATGTATATACATGTATATATGTATGTATATACATGTATATATGTATGTATATATGTATATACATGTATATACATGTATGTGTGTATATACATGTATATATGTATGTATGTATGTATGTATATACATTTATATATATATGTATGTATGCATGTATGTATATACATTTATATATGTATGTATGTATATACATGTATATATGTATGCATGTATGTGTATATATGTATGCATGTATGTATATGCATGTATGTATATACATGTATGTATGTATGTACATGTATGTATGTATGTATATACATGTATATATGTATGCATGTATGTATATGCATGTATGTATATACATGTATGTATATACATGTATACATGTATATATGTATGCATGTATGTATATGCATGTATATATGTATGCATGTATGTATATACATGTATGTATGTATGTATGTATGTATATACATGTATATATGTATATACATGTATGTATATATGTATGTATATACGTTTATATATATGTATGTATGCATGTATGTATATACATGTATATATGTATGTATATACATGTATATATGTATGTATATACATGTTTATATGTATGTATATACATGTATATATGTATGTATATACATGTATATATGTATATACATGTTTATATGTATGCATGTATGTATATACATGTACATATGTATGTATATACATGTATGTATGTATGTATGTATGTATATATATATACACATGTATGTATGTATGTATATACATTTATATATATATATGTATGTATGCATGTATATATATACATGTATGTATATACATGTATACATGTATGTATGCATGTATGTATATACATGTATGTATATACATGTATATATGTATGCATGTATACATATATACATGTATTTATGTATATACATGTTTATATGTATATACATATATACATGTATATACATACATATATGTATGTATATACATGTATATATGTATGTATATACATGTACATATGTATGTATATACATGTATATATGTAAGTATATACATGTATATATGTATGTATATACATGTATATATGTATATACATATATACATGTATATACATACATGCATACATATGTACATGTATATACATACATATGTACATGTATATACATACATATATGTATATATATATGTATGTATATACATTTATATATATGTATGTATGCATGTATGTATATACATGTATATATGTATGCATGTATGTGTATATATGTATGCATGTATGTATATGCATGTATGTATGTATATATGTATGTATATACATGTATGTATGTATATACATGTATGTATGTATGTATATACATGTATGTATGTATGTATGTATATACATGTATGTATGTATGTATGTATATACATGTATAAATTTATGTATGTATGTATATACATGTATATATGTATGCATGTATGTATATACATGTATATATGTATGCATGTATGTATATACATGTATATATGTATGCATGTATGTATATACATGTATGTATGTATGCATGTATGTATATACATGTATATATGTATGTATGTATGTATATACATGTATATATGTATATACATGTATGTATATACATGTATATATGTATGTATATACGTTTATATATATGTATGTATGCATGTATGTATATACATGTACATATGTATGTATATACATGTTTCATATGTATGTATATACATGTATGTATGTATGTATATATATACACATGTATGTATGTATATACATTTATATATATATGTATGTATGCATGTATGTATATACATGTATATATGTATGTATATACATGTACATATGTATGTATATACATGTACATATGTATGTATATACATGTACATATGTATGTATATACATGTATATATGTATGTATATACATGTATATATATATATGTATACCCATGTATATACATATATACATGTATATACATGTATATACATACATATGTGTATGTATATACATGTATATATGTATGTATGTATATACATTTATTTATATGTATGTATGCATGTATGTATATACATGTATATATGTATGCATGTATGTATATGCATGTATGTATGTACATGTATGTATATACATGTATATATGTATGCATGTATGTATATGCATATATGTATGCATGTATGTATATGCATGTATGTATGTACATGTATGTATATACATGTATATATGTATGCATGTATGTATATACATGTATAAATGTATGTATGTATGTATATACATGTATATATGTATGCATGTATGTATATACATGTATATATGTATGCATGTATGTATATACATGTATATATGTATGCATGTATGTATATACATGTATATATGTATGCATGTATGTATATACATGTATGTATATACATGTATATATGTATGTATATACGTTTATATATATATGTATGTATGTATATGCATGTATATATGTATGTATATACATGTATATATGTATATACATGTTTATATGTATGCATGTATGTATATACATATGTATGTATATACATGTACATATGTATGTATATACATGTACATATGTATGTATATACATGTATGTATGTATGTATATATATACATGTATGTATGTATATACATTTATATATGTATGTATGTATGCATGTATGTATATACATGTATATATGTATGTATATACATGTATATATGTATATACATGTATATATGTATATACATGTTTATATGTATATACATGTTTATATGTATATACATGTATATATGTATATACATGTTTTATGTATATACATGTTTATATGTATATACATATATACATGTATATACATACATATATGTATGTATATACATGCATATATGTATGTATATACATGTTTATATGTATGCATGTATGTATATACATGTACATATGTATGTATATACATGTACATATGTATGTATACACATGTATGTATGTATGTATGTGTATATATATATATATATATACACATGTATGTATGTATATATATATATATATATGTATGTATGCATGTATGTATATACATGTATATATGTATGTATATATGTATGTATATACATGTATATATGTATGTATATACATGTATATATGTATGTATATACATGTATATATGTATGTATATGTATGTATATACATGTATATATGTATATACATATATACATGTATATACATACATATATGTATGTATATACATGTATATATGTATGTATGTATATACATGTATATATGTATGCATGTATGTGTATACATGTATGTATGCATGTATGTATATACATGTATATATGTATGCATGTATGTGTATACATGTATGTATGTATGTATATACATGTATATATGTATGTATATACATGTATATATGTATGTATATACATGTATATATGTATGTATATACATGTATATATGTATGTATATATGTATGTATATACATGTATATATGTATGTATATACATGTATATATGTATGTATATACATGTATATATGTATGTATATATGTATATACATGTATATACATGTATGTATGTATATACATGTATATATGTATGTATGTATGTATGTATGTATATACATTTATATATGTATGTATGCATGTATGTATATACATTTATATATGTATGTATGTATATACATGTATATATGTATGCATGTATGTGTATATATGTATGCATGTATGTATATACATGTATGTATGTATGTATGTATGTACATGTATGTATGTATGTATGTATATACATGTATATATGTATGCATGTATGTATATGCATGTATGTATATACATGTATGTATATACATGTATACATGTATATATGTATGCATGTATGTATATGCATGTATATATGTATGCATGTATGTATATACATGTATGTATGTATGTATGTATGTATATACATGTATATATGTATATACATGTATGTATATATGTATGTATATACGTTTATATATATGTATGTATGCATGTATGTATATACATGTATATATGTATGTATATACATGTATATATGTATGTATATACATGTTTATATGTATGTATATACATGTATATATGTATGTATATACATGTATATATGTATATACATGTTTATATGTATGCATGTATGTATATACATGTACATATGTATGTATATACATGTATGTATGTATGTATGTATGTATATATATATACACATGTATGTATGTATGTATATACATTTATATATATATATGTATGTATGCATGTATATATATACATGTATGTATATACATGTATACATGTATGTATGCATGTATGTATATACATGTATGTATATACATGTATATATGTATGCATGTATACATATATACATGTATTTATGTATATACATGTTTATATGTATATACATATATACATGTATATACATACATATATGTATGTATATACATGTATATATGTATGTATATACATGTACATATGTATGTATATACATGTATATATGTAAGTATATACATGTATATATGTATGTATATACATGTATATATGTATATACATATATACATGTATATACATACATGCATACATATGTACATGTATATACATACATATGTACATGTATATACATACATATATGTATATATATATGTATGTATATACATTTATATATATGTATGTATGCATGTATGTATATACATGTATATATGTATGCATGTATGTGTATATATGTATGCATGTATGTATATGCATGTATGTATGTATATATGTATGTATATACATGTATGTATGTATATACATGTATGTATGTATGTATATACATGTATGTATGTATGTATGTATATACATGTATGTATGTATGTATGTATGTATATACATGTATAAATTTATGTATGTATGTATATACATGTATATATGTATGCATGTATGTATATACATGTATATATGTATGCATGTATGTATATACATGTATATATGTATGCATGTATGTATATACATGTATATATGTATGCATGTATGTATATACATGTATATATGTATGTATGTATGTATATACATGTATATATGTATATACATGTATGTATATACATGTATATATGTATGTATATACGTTTATATATATGTATGTATGCATGTATGTATATACATGTACATATGTATGTATATACATGTTTCATATGTATGTATATACATGTATGTATGTATGTATATATATACACATGTATGTATGTATATACATTTATATATATATGTATGTATGCATGTATGTATATACATGTATATATGTATGTATATACATGTACATATGTATGTATATACATGTACATATGTATGTATATACATGTACATATGTATGTATATACATGTACATATGTATGTATATACATGTATATATGTATGTATATACATGTATATATATATATGTATACCCATGTATATACATATATACATGTATATACATGTATATACATACATATGTGTATGTATATACATGTATATATGTATGTATGTATATACATTTATTTATATGTATGTATGCATGTATGTATATACATGTATATATGTATGCATGTATGTATATGCATGTATGTATGTACATGTATGTATATACATATATGTATGCATGTATGTATATGCATGTATGTATGTACATGTATGTATATACATGTATATATGTATGCATGTATGTATATACATGTATAAATGTATGTATGTATGTATGTATATACATGTATATATGTATGCATGTATGTATATACATGTATATATGTATGCATGTATGTATATACATGTATATATGTATGCATGTATGTATATACATGTATATATGTATGCATGTATGTATATACATGTATGTATATACATGTATATATGTATGTATATACGTTTATATATATATGTATGTATGTATATGCATGTATATATGTATGTATATACATGTATATATGTATATACATGTTTATATGTATGCATGTATGTATATACATATGTATGTATATACATGTACATATGTATGTATATACATGTATGTATGTATGTATATATATACATGTATGTATGTATATACATTTATATATGTATGTATGTATGCATGTATGTATATACATGTATATATGTATGTATATACATGTATATATGTATATACATGTATATATGTATATACATGTTTATATGTATATACATGTTTATATGTATATACATGTATATATGTATATACATGTTTTATGTATATACATGTTTATATGTATATACATATATACATGTATATACATACATATATGTATGTATATACATGCATATATGTATGTATATACATGTTTATATGTATGCATGTATGTATATACATGTACATATGTATGTATATACATGTACATATGTATGTATACACATGTATGTATGTATGTATGTGTATATATATATATATACACATGTATGTATGTATATACATATATATATATATGTATGTATGCATGTATGTATATACATGTATATATGTATGTATATACATGTATATATGTATGTATATACATGTTTATATGTATATACATATATACATGTATATACATACATATATATGTATATATATGTATATATGTATGTATGTATATACATGTATATATGTATGTATATACATGTATATATGTATGTATGTATATACATTTATATATATATGTATGTATATACATGTATATATGTATGTATGTATGTATATACATGTATGTATGTATGTATATACATGTATATATCTATGTATGTATATACATGTATATATGTATGCATGTTTGTATATGCATGTATGTATATATGTATGTATATACATGTATGTATATACATGTATATATGTATGCATGTATGTATATACATGTATATATGTATGTATATACGTTTATATATATATGTATGTATGCATGTATGTATATACATGTATATATGTATTTATGTATATACATGTATGTATGTATGTATATACATGTATACATCTATGTATGTATATATATATGTATGCATGTATGTTTATGCATGTATGTATATATGTATGTATGTATATACATGTATATATGTATGCATGTATGTATATACATGTATATATGTATGTATATACGTTTATATATATATGTATGTATGCATGTATGTATATACATGTATATATGTATGTATGCATGTATGTATATACATGTATATATGTATGTATATACATGTATATATGTATATACATGTTTATATGTATGCATGTATGTATATATACATGTATGTATGTATGTATATACATGTATATATGTATGTATATATACATGTATGTATGTATGTATATACATGTATATATGTATGTATATATACATGTATATATGTATGTATATACATGTATATATGTATGTATATATATGTTTGTATGTATGCAAGCATGTATGTATGCATGTATGTATATACATGTATGTATGTATATACATGTATATATGTATATACATGTATGTATATACATGTATATATGTATGTATATACGTTTATATATATATGTATGTATGCATGTATGTATATACATGTATGCATGTATGTATATACATGTATATATGTATGTATATACATGTATATATGTATGTATATACATGTATATATGTACGTATATACATGTATATATGTATATACATGTTTATATGTATGCATGTATGTATATACATGTACATATGTATGTATATACATGTACATATGTATGTATGTACATGTATGTATGTATATATATATATACACATGTATGTATGTATATACATTTATATATATATGTATGTATGCATGTATGTATATACATGTATATATGTATGTATATACATGTACATATGTATGTATATACATGTATATATGTATGTATATACATGTATATATGTATATACATATATACATGTATATACATGTATATACATACATATATGTATGTATACATGTATATATGTATGTATGTATATACATTTATATATATGTATGTATGCATGTATGTATATACATGTGTATATGTATGCATGTATGTGTATGTATGTATATATGTATGTATATGCATGTATGTATGTATGTATATACATGTATGTATGTATGTATATACATGTATGTATGTATGTATATACATGTATATATGTATGCATGTATGTATATGCATATATGTATGCATGTATGTATATGCATGTATGTATGTACATGTATGTATATACATGTATATATGTATGCATGTATGTATATACATGTATATATGTATGCATGTATGTATATACATGTATGTATACACATGTATATATGTATGTATATACGTTTATATATATATGTATGTATGCATGTATGTATATACATGTATATATGTATGTATATGTATATATGTATGTATATACATGTATATATGTATGTATATACATGTATATATGTACGTATATACATGTATATATGTATATACATGTTTATATGTATGCATGTATGTATATACATGTACATATATACATGTACATATGTATGTATATACATGTATGTATGTATATATATATATACACATGTATGTATGTATATACATTTATATATATATGTATGTATGCATGTATGTATATACATGTATATATGTATGTATATACATGTACATATGTATGTATATACATGTACATATGTATGTATATACATGTACATATGTATGTATATACATGTATATATGTATGTATATATGTATATACATATATACATGTATATACATGTATATACATACATATATGTATGTATGCATGTATATATGTATGTATGTATATACATTTATATATATGTATGTATGCATGTATGTATATACATGTGTATATGTATGCATGTATGTGTATGTATGTATATATGTATGTATATGCATGTATGTATGTATGTATATACATGTATGTATGTATGTATATACATGTATGTATGTATGTATATACATGTATATATGTATGCATGTATGTATATGCATATATGTATGCATGTATGTATATGCATGTATGTATGTACATGTATGTATATACATGTATATATGTATGCATGTATGTATATACATGTATATATGTATGCATGTATGTATATACATGTATATATGTATGCATGTATGTATATACATGTATGTATATACATGTATATATGTATGTATATACGTTTATATATATATGTATGTATGCATGTATGTATATACATGTATATATGTATATACATGTTTATATGTATGCATGTATGTATATACATATGTATGTATATACATGTACATATGTATGTATATACATGTACATATGTATATTTATACATGTATGTATGTATGTATATATATACATGTATGTATGTATATACATTTATATATGTATGTATGTATGTATGCATGTATGTATATACATGTATATATGTATATACATGTTTATATGTATATACATGTTTATATGTATATACATATATACATGTATATACATACATATATCAATCAATCAATCAATCAATCTTTATTTATATAGCCCTAAATCACAAGTGTCTCAAAGGGCTGCACAAGCCACAACGACATCCTCGGTACAAAGCCCACATACGGGCAAGGAAAAACTCACCCCAGTGGGACGTCGATGTGAATGACTATGAGAAACCTTGGAGAGGACCGCATATGTGGGTAACCCCCCCCCTCTAGGGGAGACCGAAAGCAATGGATGTCGAGTGGGTCTGACATAATATTGTGAGAGTCCAGTCCATAGTGGATCCAACATAATAGTAAGAGTCCAGTCCATAGTGGGGCCAGCAGGACACCATCCCGAGCGGAGACGGGTCAGCAGCGCAGAGATGTTCCCAGCCGATGCACAGGCGAGCGGTCCACCCCGGGTCCCGACTCTGGACAGCCAGCACTTCATCCATGGCCACCGGACCTGTGCCCCCCCCCCTCAAGGAAAAGGGGAGCAGAGGAGAAAAGAAAAGAAACGGCAGATCAACTGGTCTAACAGGGGGGCTATTTAAAGGCTAGAGTATACAAATGAGTTTTAAGATGGGACTTAAATGCTTCTACTGAGGTAGCATCTCTAATTGTTACCGGGAGGGCATTCCATAGTACTGGAGCCCGAATAGAAAACGCTCTATAGCCCGCAGACTTTTTTTGGGCTCTGGGAATCACTAATAAGCCGGAGTTCTTTGAACGCAGATTTCTTGCCGGGACATATGGTACAATGCAATCGACAAGATAGGACGGAGCTAGACCGTGTAGTATTTTATACGTAAGTAGTAAAACCTTAAAGTCACTTCTTAAGTGCACAGGAAGCCAGTGCAGGTGAGCCAGTATAGGCATAATATGATCAAACTTTCTTGTTCTTGTCAAAAGTCTAGCAGCCGCATTTTGTACCAACTGTAATTTTTTAATGCTAGACATAGGGAGACCCGAAAATAATACGTTACAGTAGTCGAGACGAGACGTAACGAACGCATGAATAATGATCTCAGCGTCGCTAGTGGATAAAATAGAACGAATTTTAGCGATATTACGGAGATGAAAGAAGGCCGTTTTAGTAACACTCTTAATGTGTGATTCAAAGGAGAGAGTTGGGTCGAAGATAATACCCAGATTCTTTACTGATTCGCCTTGTGTAATTGTTTGGTTGTCAAATGTTAAGGTGGTATTATTAAATAAATGTCGGTGTTTAGCAGGACCGATAATCAGCATTTCCGTTTTCTTGGCGTTGAGTTGCAAGAAGTTAGCGGACATCCATTGTTTAATTTCATTAAGACACGCCTCCAGCTGACTACAATCCGGCGTGTTGGTCAGCTTTAGGGGCATGTAGAGTTGGGTGTCATCAGCATAACAATGAAAGCTAACACCGTATTTGCGTATGATGTCGCCTAGCGGCAGCATGTAAATACTAAAGAGTGCAGGGCCAAGAACCGAACCCTGAGGAACTCCGCACGTTACCTTAACATAGTCCGAGGTCACATTATTATGGGAGACGCATTGCATCCTGTCAGTAAGATAAGAGTTAAACCACGACAAAGCTAAGTCTGACATACCAATACGTGTTTTGATACGCTCTAATAAAATATTATGATCGACGGTATCGAAAGCAGCGCTAAGATCAAGAAGCAGCAACATAGATGACGCATCAGAATCCATCGTTAGCAGTAGATCATTAGTCATTTTTGCGAGGGCTGTCTCCGTAGAGTGATTTGCCCTGAAACCGGATTGAAAAGGTTCACAGAGATTGTTAGACACTAAGTGTTCATTTAGCTGCTGTGCGACAATTTTTTCGAGGATTTTCGAAATAATATATATAATATATATATATAATATATAATATATATATATATATATATATATAATATATAATATATATATATAATATATAATATAATATATGTCGGTAGTTTACCATGAGGTCAGGATCGAGGTTAGGTCTTTTGAGCAGAGGATGAATAACCGCTTTCTTGAATGCTAGGGGAACAGTGCCAGAGGAAAGTGATAAGTTTATAATATTTAGCACTGATGGACCTAATAATACAAAAAGCTCCTTGATAAGTTTCCCAGGAAGTGGGTCAAGTAAACATGTTGTTTGTTTTATCCCACTTACACGCTGTAATAGTTCCTCTAATGTTATTTCATCAAAAAGAGAGAGACTATTTTGTATTGCAGTATCCGTCGTAGATACAGTTGTATCTGTGTTCATAGAACCCAGTTGTAGCTGGGATGCGTTGTCTTTAATCTCCTTTCTAATGAGTTCAATTTTCTTATTAAAGAAATTCATAAAGTCATCTGCCGAGTGGGTGGAGCTATTGGGAGGAGTCCCTTGTTGGGTTAGCGATGCTACTGTACTAAACAAAAATTTAGGGTCGTTTTTGTTGAGGCGGATGAGATTTGAGTAATATTTAGCTTTAGCTAAGGTAAGCATGCGTTTATACGATATTAAACTATCACTCCATGCTTGATGGAAAACCTCAAGCTTGGTCGCGCGCCATTTGCGTTCCAACTTTCTACATGATAATTTATGAGCTCTGGTTTCCTCTGTAAACCATGGGGTGCGCCTTTTAGGGGCCCTTTTTTGTTTTAGCGGTGCTATACTATCAATGGTTTTGCGCAGGGCATTGTCAAAGTTGTTAGTGAGGTTATCAATAGAGCCGACATAATTTGGGAATGGTGCCATTACCGAAGGCAGTAGGTCAGCAAGAGTCATCGTTGTGGCGGCATTAATGTTGCGGCTGCTATAGCAGTTATTATTATTATTAGTTTGTTGACAATGAGTCAGAACTTCGAATTTTATAAGGTAATGATCGGACATTACTTTAGTATACGGGAGTACCATAACTTTGGAGGTGGTGACACCCCTGACCAGCACTAGATCTATCGTATTGCCGTTGCGATGCGTAGGTTCATTTATTATTTGTGTAAGACCACAGCTATCAATTATAGTCTGGAGCGCCACGCACTGAGGGTCCGATGGGGTATTCATATGGATATTAAAGTCCCCCATTATGATTATATTGTCTGCGTGCGTCACTAGATCAGCAACGAACTCTGAGAATTCATTAATAAAGTCCGAGTAGGGCCCTGGGGGGCGGTAGATAACAGCCATATCGAGAGGCAGCGGTGCGACAGACCTCATAGTAAGCACCTCAAACGATTTGTATTTATTATTTAGGTTAGGGGTAAGGTTAAAGTTTTCATTGTATATTAGTGCGACCCCCCCACCCCTTTTAAGGGGACGGGCAATATGCGCATTCATATAGTTAGGAGGAGATGCCTCATTTAGCGCAAAAAATTCGTCTGGTTTGAGCCAGGTTTCGCTAAGACCAATGACGTTAAGATTGTTGTCTCTAATGACCTCATTAACTAATAACGTTTTGGGAGACAATGATCTTATGTTTAAAAAGCCCATATTATAAGTATTGGGCTGTTTTGACGAGTTTTTGTTTAAATTATCCGTAGTAGAAATATTAATAATGTTGCGTTTATTATACGTAGTGCACTTTAAATAGTTTCGACCATATCTAGGAATTGATACGACGGGAATTTTCAGATTGTTTGCTTGATGCTGCGATCGACTGAACGCATCATGATTTGCCACCTCAGTAGAATGCATATCTACCCCGGACACATTCACAACAGAAAACACATTATGTGAGTTGTGTGTTATTCTAAGAAAATTGCTATGCGTACAGGAATTATCCAGCCTGGCGCTGGCTAGTTCTAGCTTAACTGACTCCTCACCCGGACTAGCAGGCTCTGTAATTGCCTGTGACCGGGCTTGCTCTAGTGTAGTTAGTCAAATGTGACTTAAACAGTAGTCTATATTCTTAGACAGGATGATGGCGCCTTCCTGGTTAGGGTGAAGGCCGTCCCTCATCAGCAAGCCTGGTTTGCCCCAGAAAGAGGGCCAATTATCAATAAACGTTAGTCCCTGTTGTCTACAGAAGCTAGCCAGCCACTTGTTAAGCGAGACTAATCTGCTATATCTCTCATCATTGCCTCTCGCAGGCAGGGGGCCAGAGACAATTACTCGATGCCTGGACATCTTTCTAGCGAGATCACAAGTCCTGGCTATGTTTCTCTTTGTAATCTCTGACTGTCTCATTCTAGTGTCATTGGAGCCAACGTGTACAACTATATTCGCATAACTAGTGGTGCGATTAGCCTGTCGTACGTGTTTACTAGACCTGTTGCGAGTTAGCTCCCTAAGATTAGCCTCTATGTCAGGTGCTCGGGCCCCCGGGATGCACTTAATTGTGGCTGGTTTGCTAAGCTTTATGTTTCGGGTGATGGAGTCCCCTATGACTAAGGTGTGGTGCCCGGTAGACTGGGGTGTAGGACTAGCTAGAGAGCTAAATCTATTATGCGTCTCAACCGGTACACCGTAGCTTGTAGGCCGCTTAGGACTGCTACAGGCTGGGCTAGTTAGCTCGCTACAGCTAACGCTAGCATATGTGTCCGCAACATCTAAAGTTACGAGATTACTCTGCTCTAACTGGCGGACACGGCCCTCTAGCAGAGCCAGCCTCTCCGTGAGTAAGGTGCAAGACGCGCAGGAAGCCATACTCACGGTGTTTTCTGTCACCGAGTGAAGTTCCTGCTGTCTTCCGAGAAGTCCTGGTCACGGTGTGCAGGAGTAGACTCCTTCTGACCGGCGCCCGGCGACGCCTTTCTCCGCGCTAGCTTCGTTAGCTTAGCAGCTAGCTGCTAGCTAGCTGCGGGAGGGGTGGAGAGACAGAGATCGGGTGATTTGCAAGTTAAATAGTACTACTAAATATGTTGAGAAAGTAATAAAGAAAGCTGCAGAACAATTTAAAAGCACACAAATAGAACGATACTTAGCTTTTTCGAAACAGCGAGCAGTCAGCGAGCAGTTTCGAAAAAGCATGTATCGTATACATAAGCATGTATACATATATATGTATACATATATATGTATACATGTATACATATATATGTATGTATATACATGCATATATGTATGTATATACATGTTTATATGTATGCATGTATGTATATACATGTACATATGTATGTATATACATGTACATATGTATGTATACACATGTATGTATGTATGTGTATATATATATATATATATATACACATGTATGTATGTATATACATTTATATATATGTATGTATGCATGTATGTATATACATGTATATATGTATGTATATACATGTATATATGTATGTATATACATGTATATATGTATATACATGTTTATATGTATATACATATATACATGTATATACATACATATATGTATGTATATACATGTATATATGTATGTATGTATGTATATACATGTATATATGTATGTATGTATGTATGTATATACATGTATATATGTATGTATGTATATACATTTATATATATATATGTGTATGTATATACATGTATGTATGTATGTATATACATGTATGTATGTATGTATGTATGTATGTATATATGTATGTATATACATGTATGTATATACATGTATATATGTATGCATGTATGTATATACATGTATATATGTATGTATATACGTTTATATATATATATGTATGTATGCATGTATATACATGTATATATGTATGTATATACATGTATATATGTATATACATGTTTATATGTATGCATGTATGTATATACATATGTATGTATATATATATATATATACATGTATGTATGTATGTATATACATGTATATATGTATGTATATATACATGTATATATGTATGTATATACATGTATATATGTATGTATGTATGTATGCATGCATGTATGTATGCATGCATGTATGTATGTATGCATGTATGTATATACATGTATGTATGTATATACATGTATGTATGTATATATATGTATGTATGTATATACATGTATATATGTATGTATATACATGTATATATGTATGTATATACATGTATATATGTATGTATATACATGTATATATGTATGTATATACATGTATATACATGTATGTATGTATGTATATACATGTATGTATGTATGTTTATACATTTATATATATATGTATGTATGCATGTATGTATATATGTATGTATGTATGTATGTATATACATGTATATATGTATGCATGTATGTATATACATGTATATATGTATGCATGTATGTATATGCATGTATGTATATACATGTATGTATATACATGTATACATGTATATATGTATGCATGTATGTATATGCATGTATATATGTATGCATGTATGTATATACATGTATATATGTATGTATGTATGTATGTATATACATGTATATATGTATGTATATACGTTTATATATATGTATGTATGCATGTATGTATATACATGTATATATGTATGTATATACATGTATATATGTATGTATATACATGTATATATATGTATGTATATACATGTATATATGTATGTATATACATGTATATATGTATATATATGTATGTATATACATGTATATATGTATATACATACATACATGTATATACATACATATATGTATGTATATACATGTATGTATGTATATACATGTATATATGTATGTATGTATATACATGTATATATGTATGTATGTATGTATGCATGTATGTATGTATATACATGTATATATGTATGTATGTATATACATGTATATATGTATGCATGTATGTGTATACATGTATGTATGTATGTATATACATGTATATATGTATGCATGTATGTATATATGTATGCATGTATGTATATACATGTATGTATGTATGTATATACATGTATATATGTATGCATGTATGTATATACATGTATATATATACATGTATGCATGTATGTATATACATGTATGTATATACATGTATGTATGTATGTATGTATATACATGTATGTATGTATGTATGTATGTATATACATGTATATATGTATGCATGTATGTATATACATGTATATATACATGTATGCATGTATGTATATACATGTATATATGTATGTATGTATGTATGTATATACATGTATGTATGTATATACATATGTATATACATGTATATATGTATGTATATACATGTATATATGTATGTATATACATGTATATATGTGTGTATGTGTGTATATACATTTATATATATGCATGTATGTATGTATGTATATACATGTATATATGTATGTATATACATGTATATATGTATATACATATATACATGTATATACATACATATATGTATGTATATACATGTATATATGTATGTATGTATGTATGCTTGTATGTATATACATGTATATATGTATGTATGTATATACATGTATATATGTATGTGTATATATGTATGTATGTATGTATGTATATACATGTATGTATGTATGTATATACATGTATA
>NC_084550.2:50782500-50790000 GCF_033978685.3 Nerophis lumbriciformis | reverse complement strand
TATACATTTATATATGTATGTATGTATGCATGTATGTATATACATGTATGTATATACATGTATATATGTATATACATGTTTATATGTATATACATGTTTATATGTATATACATGTTTATATGTATATACATATATACATGTATATACATATATACATGTATATACATACATATATGTATGTATATACATGCATATATGTATGTATATACATGTTTATATGTATGCATGTATGTATATACATGTACATATGTATGTATATACATGTACATATGTATGTATACACATGTATGTATGTATGTGTATATATATATATATACACATGTATGTATGTATATACATTTATATATATGTATGTATGCATGTATGTATATACATGTATATATGTATGTATATACATGTATATATGTATGTATATACATGTATATATGTATATACATGTATATACATACATATATGTATGTATATACATGTATATATGTATGTATGTATATACATGTATATATGTATGTATGTATATACATGTACATATGTATGTATGTATGTATGTATATACATTTATATATATATATGTATGTATATACATGTATATATGTATGTATGTATATACATGTATGTATGTATGTATGTATATATGTATGTATATACATGTATGTATATACATGTATATATGTATGCATGTATGTATATACATGTATATATGTATGTATATACGTTTATATATATATATATGTATGTATGCATGTATGTATATACATGTATATATGTATGTATATACATGTATATATGTATATACATGTTTATATGTATGCATGTATGTATATACATATGTATGTGTGTATATATATATATATATATACATGTATGTATGTATGTATATACATGTATATATGTATGTATATATGTATGTATATACATGTATATATGTATGTATGTATGCATGCATGTATGTATGTATGCATGTATGTATGTATGCATGTATGTATATACATGTATGTATGTATATATATGTATGTATGTATATACATGTATATATGTATGCATGTATGTATATACATGTATATATGTATGCATGTATGTATATACATGTATATATGTATGCATGTATGTATATACATGTATGTATATACATGTATATATGTATGTATATACGTTTATATATATATGTATGTATGCATGTATGTATATACATGTATATATGTATGTATATACATGTATATATGTATATACATGTTTATATGTAT
This sequence comes from Nerophis lumbriciformis, assembly GCF_033978685.3. NCBI lineage: Eukaryota > Metazoa > Chordata > Actinopteri > Syngnathiformes > Syngnathidae > Nerophis > Nerophis lumbriciformis. The sequence goes on along the minus strand of NC_084550.2, from coordinate 50,788,759 downwards.
GCATGTATGTATATACATATGTATGTATATACATGTACATATGTATGTATATACATGTACATATGTATGTATATACATGTATGTATATATATACATGTATGTATGTATATACATTTATATATGTATGTATGCATGTATGTATATACATGTATATATGTATGTATATACATGTATATATGTATGTATATACATGTATATATGTATATACATGTTTATATGTATATACATGTTTATATGTATATACATGTTTATATGTATATACATATATACATGTATATACATACATATATGTATGTATATACATGTTTATATGTATGCATGTATGTATATACATGTACATATGTATGTATATACATGTACGTATGTATGTATACACATGTATGTATGTATGTGTATATATATATATATACACACATGTATGTATGTATATACATTTATATATATATGTATGTATGCATGTATGTATATACATGTATATATGTATGTATGTATATACATGTATATATGTATGTATATACATGTATATATGTATATACATGTTTATATGTATATACATATATACATGTATATACATACATATATGTATGTATATACATGTATATATGTATGTATGTATATACATGTATATATGTATGTATGTATGTATATACATTTATATATATGTATGTATATACATGTATATATGTATGTATGTATATACATGTATATATCTATGTATGTATATACATGTATATATGTATGCATGTATGTATATGCATGTATGTATATACATGTATATATGTATGTATATATGTATGTATATACGTTTATATATATATATGTATGTATGCATGTATGTATATACATGTATATATGTATGTATGCATGTATGTATATACATGTATATATGTATGTATATACATGTATATATGTATATACATGTTTATATGTATGCATGTATGTATGTATATACATATGTATGTATATATATATATATATACATGTATGTATGTATGTATATGCATGTATATATGTATGTATGTATACATGTATATATGTATGTATATACATGTATATATGTATGTATATATATGTATGTATGTATGTATGCATGTATGTATATACATGTATGTATGTATATACATGTATATATGTATGCATGTATGTATATACATATATATATGTATGCATGTATTTATATACATGCATGTATATATGTATATACATGTACATATGTATGTATATACATGCATATATGTATGCATTTATGTATATACATGTATATATGTATGTATATACATGTATGTATGTATATACATATATATATGTATGTATGCATGTATGTATATACATGTATATATGTATATACATGTACATATGTATGTATATACATGCATATATGTATGCATTTATGTATATACATGTATGTATGTATGTATATACATGTATGTATGTATGTATATACATGTATAAATGTATGTATGTATGTATATACATGTATATATGTATGCATGTATGTATATACATGTATATATGTATGCATGTATGTATATACATGTATATATGTATGCATGTATGTATATACATGTATATATGTATGCATGTATGTATATACATGTATATATGTATTTATGTATGTATATACATGTATATATGTATATACATGTATGTATATACATGTATATATGTATGTATATATGTTTATATATATATGTATGTATGCATGTATGTATATACATGTATATATGTATGTATATATGTATGCATGTATGTATATACATGTATATATGTATGTATATACATGTATATATGTATGTATATATGTATGTATATACATGTATATATGTGTATATACATGTTTATATGTATGCATGTATGTATATACATGTATATATGTATGTATGTATGTATATACATGTATATATGTATATACATGTATGTATATACATGTATATATGTATGTATATATGTTTATATATATGTATGTATGCATGTATGTATATACATGTATATATGTATGTATATATGTATGCATGTATGTATATACATGTATATATGTATGTATATACATGTATATATGTATGTATATATGTATGTATATACATGTATATATGTGTATATACATGTTTATATGTATGCATGTATGTATATACATGTACATATGTATGTATATACATGTACATATGTATGTATATACATGTATGTATGTATGTATATATATATATATATACACATGTATGTATGTATATACATTTATATATATATGTATGTATGCATGTATGTATATACATGTATATATGTATGTATATACATGTACATATGTATGTATATACATGTACATATGTATGTATATACATGTACATATGTATGTATATACATGTACATATGTATGTATATACATGTATATATGTATGTATATACATGTATATGTGTATGTATATACATGTATATATGTATATACATATATACATGTATATATGTATATACATGTATATACATACATATATGTATGTATATACATGTATATATGTATGTATGTATATACATTTATATATATGTATGTATGCATGTATGTATATACATGTATATATGTATGCATGTATGTGTATATATGTATGCATGTATGTATATGCATGTATGTATGTATATATGTATGTATATACATGTATGTATGTATGTATGTATATACATGTATGTATGTATGTATATACATGTATGTATGTATGTATGTATGTATATACATGTATATATGTATGCATGTATGTATATGCATATATGTATGCATGTATGTATATGCATGTATGTATGTACATGTATGTATATACATGTATATATGTATGCATGTATGTATATACATGTATATATGTATGCATGTATGTATATACATGTATATATGTATGCATGTATGTATATACATGTATGTATATACATGTATATATGTATGTATGCATGTATGTATATGCATGTATGTATGTACATGTATGTATATACATGTATATATGTATGCATGTATGTATATACATGTATATATGTATACATGTATGTATATACATGTATATATGTATGCATGTATGTATATACATGTATGTATATACATGTATATATGTATGTATATACGTTTATATATATGTATGTATGCATGTATGTATATACATGTATATATGTATGTATATACATGTATATATGTATATACATGTTTATATGTATGCATGTATGTATATACATATGTATGTATATACATGTACATATGTATGTATATACATGTACATATGTATGTATATACATGTATGTATGTATGTATGTATGTATGTATGTATATATATACACATGTATGTATGTATATACATTTATATATGTATGCATGTATGTATATACATGTATATATGTATGTATATACATGTATATATGTATATACATGTATATACATGTTTATATGTATATACATGTTTATATGTATATACATGTTTATATGTATATACATATATACATGTATATACATACATATATGTATGTATATACATGCATATATGTATGTATATACATGTATGTATATACATGTACATATGTATGTATATACATGTACATATGTATGTATACACATGTATGTATGTATGTGTATATATATATATATATATACACACACATGTATGTATGTATATACATTTATATATATATGTATGTATGCATGTATGTATATACATGTATATATGTATGTATATACATGTATATATGTATGTATATACATGTATATACATGTTTATATGTATATACATGTATATACATACATATATATGTATATACATGTATATACATACATATATATGTATATACATGTATATATGTATGTATGTATATATATACATGTATATATGTATGTATGTATGTATGTATATACATGTATATATGTATGTATGTATATACATTTATATATATATGTATGTATATACATGTATATATGTATGTATGTATAAACATATGTATGTATGTATATACATGTATATATCTATGTATGTATATACATGTATATATGTATGCATGTATGTATATGCATGTATGTATGTATATATGTATGTATATACATGTATGTATATACATGTATATATGTATGCATGTATGTATATACATGTATATATGTATGTATATACGTTTATATATATATATGTATGTATGCATGTATGTATATACATGTATATATGTATGTATGTATATACATGTATATATGTATGTATATACATGTATATATGTATATACATGTTTATATGTATGCATGTATGTATATACATATGTATGTATATATACATGTATGTATGTATGTATATACATGTATATATGTATGTATGTATATACATGTATATATGTATGTATATATATGTTTGTATGTATGCATGCATGTGTGTATGCATGTATGTATATACATGTATGTATGTATATACATGTATATATGTATATACATGTATGTATATACATGTATATATGTATGTATATACGTTTATATATATGTATGTATGCATGTATGTATATACATGTGTATATATGTATGTATATACATGTATATATGTATGTATATACATGTATATATGTATGTATATACATACATGTGTATATATGTATGTATATACATGTATATATGTATGTATATACATGTATATATGTATGTATATACATGTATATATGTATGTATATACATGTATATATGTATATACATGTTTATATGTATGCATGTATGTACATACATGTATATATGTATATACATGTACATATGTATGTATATACATGTATGTATGTATGTATATACATGTATGTATGTATGTATATATATATATATATATACACATGTATGTATGTATATACATTTATATATATATGTATGTATGCATGTATGTATATACATGTATATATGTATGTATATACATGTACATATGTATGTATATACATGTACATATGTATGTATGTACATGTACATATGTATGTATATACATGTACATATGTATGTATATACATGTAAATATGTATGTATATACATGTATATACATACATATATGTATGTATATACATGTATATATGTATGTATGTATATACATTTATATATATGTATGTATGCATGTATGTATATACATGTATATATGTATGCATGTATGTGTATATATGTATGCATGTATGTATATGCATGTATGTATATATGTATGTATGTATATACATGTATGTATGTATGTATGTATATACATGTATGTATGTATATACATGTATATATGTATGCATGTATGTATATGCATATATGTATGCATGTATGTATATGCATGTATGTATGTACATGTATGTAAATACATGTATATATGTATGCATGTATGTATATACATGTATATATGTATGCATTTATGTATATACATGTATATATGTATGTATATACGTTTATATATATATGTATGTATGTATATACATGTATATATGTATGTATATACATGCATATACATGTTTATATGTATGCATGTATGTATATACATATGTATGTATATACATGTACATATGTATGTATATACATGTATGTATGTATGTATATATATACATGTATGTATGTATATACATTTATATATGTATGTATGCATGTATGTATATACATGTATATATGTATGTATATACATGTATATATGTATATACATGTTTATATGTATATACATGTTTATATGTATATACATGTTTATATGTATATACATATATACATGTATATACATACATATATGTATGTATATACATGCATATATGTATGTATATACATGTTTATATGTATGGATGGATGTATATACATGTACATATGTATGTATATACATGTACATATGTATGTATACACATGTATGTATGTATGTGTATATATATACATATACACATGTATGTATATACATTTATATATATATGTATGTATGCATGTATGTATATATGTATGTATATACATGTATATATGTATGTATATATGTATATACATGTTTATATGTATATACATATATACATGTATATACATACATATATGTATGTATATACATGTATATATGTATGTATGTATATACATGTATATATGTATGTATATACATGTATATATGTATGTATGTATGTATGTATGTATATACATTTATATATATATGTATGTATATACATGTATATATGTATGTGTGTATATACATGTATGTATGTATATACATGTATATATCTATGTATGTATATACATGTATATATGTATGCATGTATGTATATGCATGTATGTATATATGTATGTATATACATGTATATA
>NC_084550.2:50765000-50775000 GCF_033978685.3 Nerophis lumbriciformis | reverse complement strand
AAATTTATCTTGGTAAAATCAAAACGCAATTGAATCATATTTTTAATGCAAGAGTGAAACAATTTAAAATTACGAATTCAAAAGAAATACATTTAGCTTGTGTACTCTAAAAAAATAACTTTAAATGATCTGTTTTTATTTTAGGAGCAATAGCTAGTATTTTTTTTAAAATGTCGAATAATTTTTCGTTCAAAATTTTTAAACTAAAATGTGCATATCATTATTAAAATTTTAAAAAATCAGCATTATGTACAAAATACTTTAAAATATTTTAAATTTTGTCCCCAAAAATATGATTGACTTTCAATGCAAGATGGAAACAATGTAAAAATTAATTATTAAAATTAAATTTGTATTAGTCTCTCGACTATAAATAAATACCCTTAAATCATCCCTTTTTTAGTCCAAAAGCTAATATTGTTTTTTTACATGTTGCATAATTTTTTTTGTTCAAAAATGTATTTAACTTTAAAAAAAAAAAAAAGAACTAAAAAGGAAAATTATATATATTACACAACCTATAAAGTTGTTCTTTGATAAATTATCTTGGTAAAAATAAAGTGTGGCTAAAAATATGATTTAATCATCTTTTTAATGCAAGAGTGAAACAATTTAAAAAATACTAATGAAAATTTTAAAAAATTTAGTGTATGTACTCTAAATAAATACTTTTAAATCATCTGTTTATATTCTGAGGGCAAAAAATCATATATTTTGTTGTATTACCTTTAAAATGTGTATATATTTGTGACCCCAAAGGGAATAAGCGGTAGAAAATGGATGGATGGATGGATGGATGTCCAAATTATTTTAATGCAAAATGTTGGAAAAATATGAACTGAAAAAAAATTATATGAATGTTTTTTTTCTCAAAAAAATGTATATTTTAAAGATATTGAAAATATAAATGGCACACTTAAAATTAACCTCTATAGTTATCTTGGTAAAAATGTGGCCAAAAATATGATTAAATCACCTTTTTATTGCAAGAGTGAAGAAACTTAAAAATGACGAAATAAAATTAAGGGTACATTTAAATTATCTGTATTTATAATAATTTTTTTTGTTCAAAATGTTTTGTAGCTTTAAAATGTAACTTTATATAAAAAAATATATATATATATATATGTGCAAAAATACTTTCAAATATTTTACATTTTAATGCAACATGTTGAAGAAAATATGAACTGCAAAAAAAAAGACATTATATAACAAATTAATGTTGTTTTTTTAACCTTGATATTTTAAATTTCAAAGAAAATAAAACATAAATGGCATACTTAGAAAGAAAAACTTGGTAAAAATAAAATAGTAGCCAAAGATATGATAGAATAATTTTTTTAAGGCAAAAGTCAAACAAATAAAAAATTAGTAATTAAAATAAAATATTGTACTCTTAATAAATACCTTTAAATCCTCTGTTTTAATCTGAATTAAAAAATAATTATGTTTTTTTGACATTTTGTTGCATTATTTTTTTTCGTTCAAACATTTTTAAATCTTTCTAATTTTAATGCAAAATGTTGAAAACAAATATGAACTCAAAATATACACATATATATATATATAATATATATTTATATATACATATATAAATAAATATATATATATATATATGATAATATAACATTTTATTTTCTTCGAAAAATGGATTTCAAAGGAAATGAAAATAAAAATGGCATACTTTAAAAAAATATCTATATTTATTTTTGCTTAAATTAGAAGGGAACTCCAAAATACTCTGTAATGTTTAAAAAGAAAAACAAATACCTTTTTCCAAAATAAATATATTTATTTAATTTTTTAATGATTTTTATTCAAATTGTTAATAAAAAATGTTTTTAAAATGTGTGTCTGGACATGGACTGGATTTTTAATTTCAATTGGATAAAAAAAAAAAAATCATGGCGACTAAAAATAATGAAAATAGAAAAAATCTGAATCGTGCTGGTCAGGAAATCAAACGAGGATCCACTCACCGATGTCACATCTCCGGCCGGTCTGTCCCGCAGCACAAAGACACGTTCCGTTCACAGGGTCACACGGCGCATCGTCGTGACAGTCGCACACTTTCACGCAGCCGTGACCGAACGTGCCTCGCTCACACACTGAAACACGACAATACCAACGTGGGTGAGCAGGGGGCAGCACTTTGCGTGTGGACCCCAAACGACGCAACTGACCTTTTTGGCATCGAGCGCCTTGACGTCCAGCAGGACACGCGCACTGACCGGACGCCGGATGGCAGGAAGCACCGTCCTCACAGCTGCACTGCCTCTGACACAAGGGTCCGTAGAGACCGTGGGGACACGCTGATGACGACGACATATTGAAGAAGATAAAGAATGTTTTCATATGTGACCTCTGCTCTAATAAACACCTTGTCTTACACATGGCATCTGTAAAGCTGACCTAAACGCTGTGCAATTTTAATACTTATGGTGCATATTTTATTGTGATATAAATGGTTTTAATAATCAGTATTTGTGGGGAATATGATCAAATGAACACAAATATCTAGCACAGTGTACGCCGAGTTTCACCTTCATAGATCATATACAAGCAATTAAAAAATCTAAATATATTTGATAATATTGTAAACAGAAATGTTATTTACATCATTGTAAAATGACTGTTAATATGATTTTATTCACTTAAAATATATTTGTTCCTGCTCCTGATAGATTTTGTTTACACTTTCCTTGTAATATTTGAACTTGATGTCTATTCAGAGCTCTTTAAAACATTGTTTAACTCTTATTTTTTTTTTAAATTACAAATAAAGGTTTCCTTTCTACTAAACACCGTACTCATTTTAAAAACCTCCTTTGCAGTGTCAATCTTAGCCAGCCTCTTGTCTCAAATGTTTTATTATAATATATATTATAATCAACAATAAATAAACATTTTAATTCTTTTTGCTTCAAACAGATTGTTTCCTTGAAAAATATATTATTTATTATTACATTGCTATTTTTTTTTTCTAAATATTTTTTTAATATTGTGTTTTCCTCCTAAAAAGGCAATTTTATTGTTGAATGAATATTTATTTCCTGAAAAACACACTAGTAATTAATTATATTATTTATTTATCATTAAATGTATTTAATTTTTAACTGGTTATTTTTCATAGTTGAATTATTTTTCTATCAGTATTGTTTTTTCATTGAAATAAAATTATATATAGATATATATATATATATATTAAAAAAAATGTAATATAGGCATCTCCTTGATTGCTGCCTTACCTCTAATGGAAGCCTGCTACTACCTGCAGTTTAGTAACCATGTGTTGAGTCTTTTCCTCACCGTGCTCACACACGTGTCCGTAGTGTCCTGGAGCGCACTGACACGCCCCGCTCACTCGGTCACACGTTCCATTATTTTCACACCTGCACGTCAGCTGACAGTTGGCGCCAAATTGACCCTGCGGGCATTCTGGGACAAGAAAGAGAAGAAATGTCAGCTCAAAAAGAAGCTGCTGAGGTGTGATGGCCACAGTCGGTCTTACCTATGTCGCAGTGAGGACCGGTCCATCCCAGGCCGCAGGTGCAGTTGCCCGTCACCGGGTGGCACGCGGCGCCGTTGCTGCAGTTACAACGCTGCACGCACTTTAAGCCATACCAGCCTGGAGGACAACCTAACCAAAGATTTCACAGGGTAAAGAAGTGCTTGACTTGAACAATAGCAATGTCTAAACGTATGTTCTATCGCTAAAAAGAGGTTTTATGATGGGAACAGTTTGGCCCTGGAACAGATTATAATGACAACCATAAAAGATAAATAAATAAATGATAAATGGGTTATGCTTGTATAGCGCTTTTCTACCTTCAAGGTACTCAAAGCGCTTTGACAGTATTTCCACATTCACACACACATTCACACACTGATGGCGGGAGCTGCCATGCAAGGCCCTAACCAGCAGCCATCAGGAGCAACTTGTTTTTATTGTGTTTCTCATTTTGTACTGTCGCGGAAAAAAAAGAACGCTCCATAAGGTTATTTACATTACTTTATAGTAGTTCACTTCTTTTTACGCTTGAATGACAGTTAAGAATGTCAAAAAGTATGTTGTATCGTTAAAAAAAGGTTTTATGATGGGAACAGTTTGACCCTGGAACAGATTATTTCCATCATTTATTACCCTCAATCTGCGCAAAAATGCTACAATTTTAATTTCAAAAAGTAGTAAAGGACTAAAAAAATATTAATCGAAAATCAAACGGGAACTTTTTGTTTGGCTTTGACGGGAAAAAGGTGAGGACTACCATAAAATGAGAAACACAAGGAATAAAAAGAACACTCCGTAAGGTTATTTACATTATTTTACAGTAGTTAGCTTCTTTTTACGCTTGAATGGCAGTTAAGAATGTCAAAAAGTATGTTGTATCATTAAAAAGAGGTTTTATGATGGGAACAGTTTGACCCTGGAACAGATTATTTACATTATTTATAACCCTCAATTACCCTGAAAATGGTACAATTTTAATTTCAAAAAGTAGTAAAAGGACTAAAAAAATATTCATAAAAAATCAAATGGGAGCTTTTTTTTTTTTTTTTGCGACATTACAAAATGAGAAACACAATAAAAACAACACTCCATAAGGTTATTTACATTATTTGACAGGTGTTCACTTCTTTTTACACTTGAATGACAGTTAAGAATGTCAAAAAGTACATTGTATCGTTAAAAAGAGGTTTTATGATGAGAACAGTTTGACCCTGGAACAGATTATTTTCATCATGTAAATTCTCAAACAGCCCAAAAATGGTACAATTTTAATTTCAAAAAGTAGTAAAAGGACTAAAAAAATGCATTGATCGAAAATCAAACGGGAGCTTTTTCTTTGGCTTTGACAGGAAAAAGGTGATGACAACCATAAGAGAACTTTTTTTTTTTTTTTGCAACAGTACAAAATGAGAAACACAAGGAATACATACAACATAATAACCTTACGGAGGTAAAGTTATTTACATTATTTTACAGTAGTTCACTTCTTTTTACACTTGAATGACAGTTAAGAATGTCAAAAAGTACGATGTATCGCTAAAAAGAGGTTTTATGATGGGAACAGTTTGACCTTGGAACAGATTATTTCCATCATTTATTACCCTCAAATAGCCTAAAAATGGTACAATTTTAAATTCTAAAAGTTGTAAAATAAAAAATCAAACTGAAGCTTTTTCTTTGGCTTTGACAGGAAAAAGGCGATGACAACCATAAAAGAGAACTTTACAAAATTAGAAACACAAGAAATAAATACAACGCTCCATGTTATTTACATTATTTTACAGTAGTTCACTTCTTTTTACACTTAAATGATGGTTAATAACATTCACAAGTTACTGTCTGCTCAGGTAATACCCACTCTACAATGGCCACAGTTTGACACTGGAACAGATTAATTGATTAACTTTTTTCACTGAGTACCACCTCAGAAAACATTTTGCTCTCCAAGAACTACCATAACGACATACATTAAAATACAGTAGCGTAGTAGGCCTACGTATTCATTAAAAACACGGCAGAGGTTTTATTTAACAAGTATAATTCATAGTTTTGGCCACTGCTACATTACACACAGTTTGAACAGTAACACTGTGTTTGAATACCTAATTAGGTGATTCTTTGGCGTGCCACTAGGTGGAGCTGGCGTACCACTACACAGTTTGTCCTAAGGAGAAGAAGACGAGCACTCACTGTGTGTGCAGTGTTCTCCTCTGCGTCCAGGCTGGCACAGGCAGCGACCGGTCACCGGGTCGTTCCGGGCTGGTCCGTCCCCACATTGGGCCACCTGAGAGCAGTCCGCTCCGTAGCGGCCGTCGGGACATGCTGTCGCCACGGAGACACAAAGACATTGAGCATGGTGACATCTTTTGCTTTACAGCCGGGTCACGTGACTCACTGATGTTGCAGCGAGCGCCGATGAAGCCCGCGGGACATTGGCAGGCGCCGGTGGACGCCACGCACACGCCCCCGTTGTCACAACCACACGCCCTCACGCAGTCTGGACCGTAACGACCCGCTCCACATGCTGACCGTGGTTACAAAGTTATGTTTAGCAGCCCTTTTTTGACTCATTCTTTTTCCTGTCGGACTTACTTTGGTCACATTTGGCTCCATGGAAACCTGGGGCGCAGTAGCACAATCCGGACACTGGGTGGCAGAGCTGGTTGGTCTCAGAGCACTGACACACTTGATTGCAGTTTGGCCCAAACGTTCCAGGGAGGCAAACTAAGACAGAAAAATGTTTTATTGCATTACTGAGCTGCAGTCACCATGCAGGGAGAGCTGAGCATCTACTCTTAGTTACTTTCAGTTACTTTTAGTTACTACTTACTTTGTTCGCAGCCGCTGCCAGTAAGTCCCGCAGGACAGCCGCACTCTCCGGTCACGTGATGACAGGAAGTACCCACAGGACAACTACAGCGCCTCATGCAACCCAGCCCATAGGAACCTGGCAGACATGCTAGAACACGACACAATACATTCGCTTTAAATCTTCACCTATACCCCAAATTATTTAGGTTTTTGTTTTAAAAATTGGGAAATAATATATATATATATATATATATATATATATATATATATATATACATACTTACTTATAAGTATATACATACTTACTTATAAGTATATACATACTTATATACTTAGGCCTACTACACTACTGTATTTAAATATTGGTCATTATGGTGGAACTTGGAGAGCAAAGTTTTTTCTGAAGTGGTACTTGGTGAAAAAAGCACTGTAATAGATAATATATATTTAATGGTGTGTATTTCTTTTTTAAATGTAATTAAATGCATTTTTACAAAACAGTATATATATGTATATATATATTTTTTTACAATATATTTAGAAACATTATGCAAAAAGAAGAAACAAATAGATTTTAAAAATAAGATGTTAATTATTTGTTGTTTATTTAATTGCAAATATGTTTAAACACCTTTAATTATTTTGTAATTTAATTTCCGAAACTGTAGATACCTTATAAATATACTTTTAAAAAATACTGCAGGAATATAGCTACATGACTAAATATATTGTCTAAAACAGGTTTTCAAATGTATATTTACATTAGGATAAATTCACATAAATGCTAGAATATCTATACAGCATTAAAAAGATTTAAAAATAGCATGCAGACAAGTCTTTATATAAGTCTATAAACATATTTAAAACAATATTCAAAATAACATATATTTGTATATGGATAGACTTATATGTTTTTCATATAAAAAATTATGTTTGTAATATACAGTATGTATATATATATATATATATATATATATATATATATATATATATATATATATAGTGTATATACACACATATACATATATATATATATATACATATAAACTGTATATATATATATATATATATATAAATACATACATATATATATATATATATATATATATACATACATACATACATACATACATACATACATACATATATATATATATATATATATATATATATATATATATATATATATATATATATATATATATATATATATACACACTTCCGATCCGATACCGATACTGACCGATACTGGCCTATCCGAGCATGTATTAAAGTTTAAAGTTATTTAGCCTACTTAGTTGTCAGAATCATGTTGAAAAGGGTTTTAGTACTCTTGATAACAACTAGCCAGCTGAATTAGGGGAGTTTGAATAACACACAATGGTTGGTAACAAGAAACTGACCTGTTTATTCAAGGATAAACACAAAATAGACAAAATTGTACATGACAAACAGAAATGGCATAATTGAACTAGGGCTGGGCGATATGGCCTTTTTTAAATATTGCGATATTTTAAGGCAATATTGCGATACACGATATACAGGTAAAAGCCAGTAAATTAGAATATTTTGAAAAACTTGATTTATTTCAGTAATTGCATTCAAAAGGTGTAACTTGTACATTATATGTATTCATTGCACACAGACTGATGCATTCAAATGTTTATTTCATTTAATTTTGATGATTTGAAGTGGCAACAAATGAAAATCCAAAATTCCGTGTGTCACAAAATTAGAATATTACTTAAGGCTAATACAAAAAAGGGATTTTTAGAAATGTTGGCCAACTGAAAAGTATGAAAATGAAAAATATGAGCATGTACAATACTCAATACTTGGTTGGAGCTCCTTTTGCCTCAATTACTGCGTTAATGCGGCGTGGCATGGAGTCGATGAGTTTCTGGCACTGCTCAGGTGTTATGAGAGCCCAGGTTGCTCTGATAGTGGCCTTCAACTCTTCTGCGTTTTTGGGTCTGGCATTCTGCATCTTCCTTTTCACAATACCCCACAGATTTTCTATGGGGCTAAGGTCAGGGGAGTTGGCGGGCCAATTTAGAACAGAAATACCATGGTCCGTAAACCAGGCACGGGTAGATTTTGCGCGGTGTGCAGGCGCCAAGTCCTGTTGGAACTTGAAATCTCCATCTCCATAGAGCAGGTCAGCAGCAGGAAGCATGAAGTGCTCTAAAACTTGCTGGTAGACGGCTGCGTTGACCCTGGATCTCAGGAAACAGAGTGGACCGACACCAGCAGATGACATGGCACCCCAAACCATCACTGATGGTTTGGGTTGGTTTGGTTTGCATTTCCTTTGGAAATCGAGGTCCCAGAGTCTGGAGGAAGACAGGAGAGGCACAGGATCCACGTTGCCTGAAGTCTAGTGTAAAGTTTCCACCATCAGTGATGGTTTGGGGTGCCATGTCATCTGCTGGTGTCGGTCCACTCTGTTTCCTGAGATCCAGGGTCAACGCAGCCGTCTACCAGCAAGTTTTAGAGCACTTCATGCTTCCTGCTGCTGACCTGCTCTATGGAGATGGAGATTTCAAGTTCCAACAGGACTTGGCGCCTGCACACAGCGCAAAATCTACCCGTGCCTGGTTTACGGACCATGGTATTTCTGTTCTAAATTGGCCCGCCAACTCCCCTGACCTTAGCCCCATAGAAAATCTGTGGGGTATTGTGAAAAGGAAGATGCAGAATGCCAGACCCAAAAACGCAGAAGAGTTGAAGGCCACTATCAGAGCAACCTGGGCTCTCATAACACCTGAGCAGTGCCAGAAACTCATCGACTCCATGCCACGCCGCATTAACGCAGTAATTGAGGCAAAAGGAGCTCCAACCAAGTATTGAGTATTGTACATGCTCATATTTTTCATTTTCATACTTTTCAGTTGGCCAATATTTCTAAAAATCCCTTTTTTGTATTAGCCTTACACAATATTCTAATTTTGTGACACACGGAATTTTGGATTTTCATTTGTTGCCACTTCAAATCATCAAAATTAAATGAAATAAACATTTGAATGCATCAGTCTGTGTGCAATGAATAAATATAATGTACAAGTTACACCTTTTAAATGCAATTACTGAAATAAATCAAGTTTTTCAAAATATTCTAATTTACTGGCTTTTACCTGTATATCTCGATATTTTGCCTTAGCCTTGAATGAACACTTGATGCATATAATCACAGCAGTATGATGATTCTATGTGTCTACATTAAAACATTATTCTTCATACTGCATTAATATATGCTACTTTTAAACTTTCATGCAGAGAGGGAAATCACAACTTAAAAAAAATCACTAATTTTTTCATACGGTGTTGATCTGGAAATGTTTGCCTCGGCATTTTGATGGTGTGGGCGTGTGGCACCGAATGGAGATAAGCGTCTCAACAGACGTTACAATATTTGAACAATGATGACGAAAACTGTTTTCTCTGTCGTGTCCGTGTGTCGAAAATTGTTGCTAGCATCACAGCTAACGTTAGCCATGCTGCTACCTCTCTGCTCGGGGAGGGCGTATACGTATGTGACGTATGACGTGACAGTATGTGACGTGTGTCGTGACAGTATGTGACGTGTGTCGTGACAGTATGTGACGTGTGTAAGAAGGTGCGCTTGCTGTCTGTGAGAGGGAGACAGGAAAGAGTGAGAAGAGCCTGTCGTGTAATGCC
>NC_084550.2:50745000-50757500 GCF_033978685.3 Nerophis lumbriciformis | reverse complement strand
AAAAATAATCGTTAGCTGCAGCCTTAATATATATATATATATATATATATATATACACACACATATACATATATATATATATATATATATATATATATATATATATACACATACAGACATACATATATACACACATACATATACATATATACACATATACATACATACATATATATATATACATATATACACACACATACATACATATATATATATATATATACACACATACATATATATATATATATATATATATATATATATATTTTTCAAATATTGCAAAATTGGGAAACACATCTTTAAAATGTGTTTATACTTTTTTTTTTAAATAGCGATGAACCTTGTATTTAAAACTATTGCAAGAATAATGAACACACTTCCAAATGTAAATTTTTCTATTACACAATTGTAAATACACTACAAATATATTTTTTAAATACCTTTAAAAAGTAGCTACATGGTAAAAGTTTTTTCAGACATTTCCCACGTGTAAATTTTGCTTTACAAATATTTCAAAAATAGATTTGAAATTTAAATGAAATTATGGGGGACAAGATATAAATTATTGAAAAAAGTTAAAACATTACAAAAATGTAGACTTATCTTTCAAGATATTTGGAAAATATACAGTAGACACAGCTTTTAGAAGATTTAAAAATAAAATGTAGGTATGATTTTTGTATTGCAGGAATGTAGATCCACTTTTAAATGAATCAATGTGGGGACAAATTTAAATATATTCATAAAAATTGTACAAAGAAGTAGCTACACCTTGATATATGCATATATTTTTAGATACATATTTAAGCTTTGGATTTGTTTGAAACCAAAAGTAGCACACACATATTTTCCAAAACACTGCCAAAAATATTGTTGGCGTCCATACCTTTGTCACAGTGTTTTCCTCTCCACCCAGGCGGGCAGCGACACTCTCCAGTCACGTGATGGCATGACGCCCCGTGCCCACACTGACACCTCTTCTGGCAGTGGGCGCCAAACGTGCCAGGCTCACACGCTGACAGAACCAGTGAGATCTCATAAGGCGATGTTATGTTGCATGAGATTTAGTTTACACTCCTCACCTTCCTGGCAGCGTTCTCCCATCCAACCGAGGCTGCAGCTGCATCGCCCGGTCTGTCCGTCACACCGGCCGCCATTTTCACACTCGCACTCACGCTGACAGTCGGCCCCAAAACTACCAGCCACGCACTCTGAGGGAAAACAATTGATTTAAAATGTTTTAATGTGTTCACAGTTTAACCCTGGAACAGACAAAATCCCTCTACATTGTTTCCTATGCGAGGACATAGTTTTTGCTTGTTAACCTCCGCTTGGTTCTCAATGAACATTTGCAATGGTTCATATCGCGCCCAAGTGTGGTTTTAACATTTGGACCCATCTTACCCTGCTCACAGGCGGTTCCTGTCCAGCCGCTGGAACAGGAACACTTCCCATCGGATTTGTCGCAGGCGGCTCCGTTCTGACACAGGCAGCGGTGCCGACAGTCGACCCCGTAGAAACCCGCGGGGCATTCTGGGAAAGAAAGGCTGAGCTGTTATTTACCTGTCAGGTGCTGACCATCACTTTGCGACCTGACGCTCACCTTCTGAGCAGTTGGCGCCGTTCCAGCCCGCAGTGCAGGCGCACAGACCGCTGGCCGGGTGGCAGACGCCGCCGTTACGACAAGAGCAGGTTTGGTTACAGCCGTCGCCATAGAAACCGCTCGGGCAAGCTGCCATGAGAAGAGAATAAATGGTGTTGCCTTCTGCTGAACTCTAATGATCAAAAGTGGAAATTATGGTACATTTCCAGACTATAAGGCGCTACTTTGTTCCTCCGCTTTGATCCCTGCGACTTTTAAAACGGTGCAGCAAATTTATGTATATATTTTTTCTGCTGACAGAGAAAATCCATCCATCCATTTTCTACCGCTTATTCCCTTCGGGGTCGCGGGGGGTGCTGGAGCCTATCTCAGCTACAATCGGGCGGAAGGCGGGGTACACCCTGGACAAGTCGCCACCTCATCGCAGGGCCAACACAGATAGACAGACAACATTCACACTCACATTCACACACTAGGGCCAATTTAGTGTTGCCAATCAACTTATCCCCAGGTGCATGTCTTTGGAGGTGGGAGGAAGCCGGAGTACCCGGAGGGAACCCACGCAGTCACGGGGAGAACATGCAAACTCCACACAGAAAGATCCCGAGCCCGGGATTGAACCCAAGACTACTCAGGACCTTCGTATTGTGAGGCAGATGCACTAACCCCTCTTCTATTTTCTCTGCTGCCCGGCAGAGAAAATACAAATAGTAAAAAAACAACAACAACCAAAAACACTGAAAAGATGTTATTGTTTGTGCTGTGGCGCCATCTTTTGGACGAGTTTGCTCACCGAAGGTGCTGCAGTGCTCTTCTGTTTAGAGCTTTGAACCGAAAGTACAATTCTCGTTCCTTTTTCTAAGTCGTCCATTCTGTTTCTACTCATATGGATTCTTCATTCATCACTCCAAGCAACGTTTGTAAGTTTTACAATGTAACTAATACACTTCATACTTACTGAACCGTCCCATGTGTGACTGTAGGAGTGTTTTCATGCATATTCATTCATTCATATTCACATGCTGCAAGCAGCCCATATTATTATTGCTCATACTTCAAACTTTATTATTCTTGTTCCGCACGTTTCTTTTACGCTTAATACGAGACGAACCAGCCAACGAACCCCCACATATGTTATACCGTCGGAAAGGTCTCACTTGCGCCTACGGCGGTATTTTAAATTGGAACATATCATATTAGGAATAAACCAAAAAAATGGGCCAATTGAATTGGTACACTCATTTTAATGGACGATTAATCTGAGACAAACGCCAAAAAGACATTACCTCTTCTTGTAGCTCAGCCATTCTTTCACGTAGCTCGGTGCTTAACGTCTCATTTTGTTCTACCTTAACCCTGGCTAAAACATTTTTTTTGACGTCCAATTTTTGGTTCTGGCGGGATGGCAATCGGAGTGCCTTAGCTTGCTAACATGCTAACATTAGCATGCTAACTTTTTGCGCTACTTTTGCAACCGTTTACAGCAGAGTTATAACTTGGTATGTGACATTTGTTACCTGTTAGCATGCAAACAATAGCATGCTGGCAAGCTAACTTAAGCATGCTAAATGTTTCATCTAATTTTAAACTTTTTTTCTTTTTTTTTGCAGCCATACACCTTTGAGTCATATACTGTAACTTGGTATATGAAACATGCTAACTGTTATCATGCTAACAATTTTACACATGCAAAATGTTAGCATTTTAATGTGCGCATGCTAACGTTTTAGGCTAGCTGTGTAGCTCATTTTGTACAGTTACACCTAAAACTCTCGGATTCAGACACTCGGCACCATCTTAAAAGTACGCCGGCTTCCTGGGACCCCGGGCCAGAGGTCCAGGGCACAGATAGCAGGCCATTCCAAATTTCCGTAGGAATTTTCTAGTTTCTTCTAAAATTGTGTGGGTGCGGCTTATATGCTCTATAATCACAGTATTATTGTGAAGACTTTAAAACCGAAATACCGCAGTATCCACAAAACCTTTTACATCCCAAGTACCGGTAGATACACCTCTAAATTATTTTTTTAACTACTTTAAATATTTTTTTAATATACCTAAAAAATGTTTTGAAATGTGCTACACCTATAAATAACTTAAAATAAGGTGTTAAAATAATCTCACTAAAATGTAGATACACATTTGATTATTGTTTTAAAATGTGCCCAAAAGTGAACAACAGCATTATTCTTTTTTTTCAGTAGATTAGTAAATAACACTTTAAATATCATTGAGAAAGTGTTGCAAATATTGCAACGTAAATACCATATTTTTCGGAGTATGAGTCGTTCCGGAGTATAAGTCGCACCGGCCGAAAATGCATAATAAAGAAGGAAAAAAACATATATAAGTCACACTGGAGTATAAGTCGCATTTTTTGGGGAAATGTATTTGATAAAAGCCAACACCAAGAATGGACATTTGAAAGGCAATTTAAAATAAATAAAGAATAGTGAACAACAGGCTGAATAAGTGTACGTTATATGAGGCATAAATAACCAACTGAGAACGTGCCTGGTATGTTAACGTAACATATTATGGTAAGAGTCATTCAAATAACTATAACATATAGAACATGCTATATGTTTACCAAACAATCTGTCACTCCTAATCGCTAAATCCCATGAAATCTTATACGTCTAGTCTCTTACGTGAATGAGCTAAATAATATTATTTGATATTTTACGGTAATGTGTTAATAATTTCACTCATAAGTCGCTCCTGAGTATAAGTCACACCCCCGGCCAAACTATGAAAAAAACTGCGACTTATAGTCCGAAAAATACGGTAGTAAAAACCTATTTTAATTGCAGAAATGTAACTACTCTAAAAAATTTTAATATACTTAAAACATTTTTTTTTAATGTGCTACACCTATAAATAACTTAAAATAAGGTGTTAAAATAATCTTACTAAAATGTAGATATACATTTGATAATTGTTTTAAAATGTGTCCAAAAGTGAACGACAGCATTATTCTTTTTTTCAGTAGATTAGTAAATAACACTTTAAATATCATTGAGAAAACGTTGCAAATATTGCCACGTAAATATACACATTTATGTATGTAGGCACACATATCAATGCATATTAATATACATTAAACTCACTTTGGTTGCAGAACGGTCCTATCCAGCCGCTAGGACAGGAGCAAACCCCGCTGGCCGGGTCACAAAGGCCTCCATTGTGACACACGCACTTCTTCTGACAGTCCAGTCCAAAAAATCCTTGAGGACACGCTGAAAAGTACAAATCCCTTCAATACTTTAATATGCTCAAAAGGAGTTTGACAGCTCGGGTAGAATTTGTCCTTACGCTTTTCGCAGACTGTTCCGGTCCACCCCACCTGGCAAGTGCAAGCGCCGCTCACATGGTCGCACAACGCACCATTGTCACACTGACATCGATGGCGACAACCAAGACCAAACACACCTGCTGGACACTCTGAAGACATAATAATCATGTGTTATTGTTATTATTATTATTAAAGGTGCAATGTGCAGGATTTGACTGTTCACTGCCCTCTAGTGGTACAAAGTGCATGGTGAGCACGTACTGTGCTGACAGCGCGCTCCAGTGTAGCCAGCCTCACAGTTGCACTGTCCCGTCACCACGTCGCAGCTTCCGTCTCCGTTTTGACAGTGGCAGCTCTCTGCACAGTCCGTCCCCCAGTGGCCCGTGTCGCACGCTGGCACGCCATTTTGTTGAAGATCAGCGTCACGGATTGAACAAAGACGTTCTGTTGCGTGACGTTACCTTTCCTGCAGTTGTGGCCTGTCCAGCCGGGGGCGCAGGTGCACCGGCCGCTCACCGCGTCGCAGCGAGCGTTGTTCTCGCACACGCACTTCATCTGGCAACCTTGACCGAAACGCCCGCTTGGACACGCTGCGCGAGGGACAAAGATGAAGACTCAGCATGACATTGACAGTAGGACTCTTGAATGCTACAATCAGCACTAACAATGAGGCCGTTTTAACCGATCCAAAGCATTTCATGACAGTGAATCAGCAAACTGGGGATTTAGAATGCGATTTTACATGAAAATTACGATAGAAAACCTAAGAAACATTTTAAGTTATCCCACAAACATTTTTGTAAATAAAATTTTCGTAACTGTGCTTATAAAAACATAGACCACTGTTTTTTAAAACAAAGAAAATAAGTGCTTGAGTTGACATAAATAAGTATCCTGGTACAACTGTTTCACTTTCAATTCGATACCGATATTGGAGCCTGAGCATTGGCTGGAACAGATACAATATCAGCACAAATCATACGTACTTTTGTAATTTTGTATGTTGGAAAATCACTAACCTATTTATCATTAACCGTCTGGAATGGACATACGGTGCTTTACAGTATAAGGGGAGTGGGAATTGTTTTTGGCAACACCTAGTGGCCACAATAATAATACATTAAGTTTAGCTCATGACATAGTCGCATGGTGCGGACACGTTTGTTACTGGATAATTTCTAATACGCTTCTGTCTTATAGACTTACTGGGATCCAAACAGCTCGCGGTAAACAGCGTGTGCAATCTATAAAATAAATTGCACACGCAATCTATTTGAGTTGTACGGTATACCGGTAGTATAGTACCGCGATACTAATGAATCATATTCGGTACTATACCGCCTCTTAATAATTTTGACAAAATAATAGAATGGAAAATGACACAATATGTTACTGTATATGTCAGCAGCTAAATTAGGAACCTTTGTTTGCTTACTTACTACTAAAAGACAAGTTGTCTTGTATGTTCACTATTTTATTGACGGACTTAATTGCAATAAGAAACACGTGTTTGCTGTGCCGTAAGATTTGTTGTTAAAATAAAGCCAATAATGCAATTTTTTGTGGGCCCCCTTATTTAGAAAAGTATCGAAAAGTACCGAAAAGCATCGAAATACATTTTGGTACAAGTACCGGTACCAAAATATTGGTATTGAGACAACACTCAAGTGTACAGTACCTTTAATGTCCCCTCAAAGTAAGTTAACACCATTAGGTCTGCCATCAAAAGTGTAAAATGTTTGAATGATATAGTTAAAAATATTATATCATTACTTCATGTAATAATTCTGTACTATAATTCTTGGTGTACTCACAGTTCTGGCAAAGTGTTCCCATGAAGCCAGGCAGGCAGTTACATGAGCCATTGTGTTTATCACACGCGCCTCCATTATCACAGAGAGGACATCTTTCTGAGCAGCCCATTCCCCAAAACCTCTCTGGACACACTGTAAACACATGTATTACTTATTATTATTAATATATATATATACTGTGTGTATATATATATATATATATATATATATATATATATATATATATACTGTGTGTGTATGTATATATATATATATATATATATGTGTGTGACATATTTGTGATCTTACACTTGTCACAGTTCTTGCCAGTAGTGCCGGCAGGACACCTGCACTGTCCTGTCACTTTGTCACAGGGGGCGCCGGTACAGTTGCAAGGATGGACGCAGCCAGGTCCAAACGTCCCTTTGGGACAGTCTAAAAGAGGACACGCCTATGATTTGTCTGCAAATTCAAGTGAAAGAACCTTTTATTGTGAGACCGTCCACCTTCGTCACAGCCCTCGCCGCGTCGACCCGGCGGGCACTTTCGTTGGCAGTCCCCGCTCACGTGGTCACATGACACGCCCAGCGGGCATGCACACGTCTTCTCGCAGTCGCCGCCGTACGTTCCCGGGCTGCACTCTGGAGCGGGACGCAGAGTTGTAGTGCTCAGAGGAGGAAACAAGAAGGACATCGTGATCACGGCGACATGCATGCTGACCTTCCTTGCAGGCGTTGCCTTGGTAACCAGGTTTGCAGATGCAGGTGCCGTAGCGACGGTGACACTCCAGAGTATTCTGTTGGACACACTGACACTCCTCTGAGCAGCCGGCACCGAAAGTCCACTTTGGACAAGCTGAGGGAGAATGAATAATCACTTAGTCATAGTATTTATCATAAAAGTTCTTATGATTTGATCACTTTTACACTAAAAGTTGGAAAACTTAGGAATAAATTGATTATATTTCATACAACTGGGTTTATGTCATTTATTTCACAGGTACTACAACAGGGCTGTCCAAACTTTTACACTGAGGGTCACACACTGGAAAAAAAAGCATGCAAAGGCCATTTTGATATTTTTCATTATCAAAGTCAATGCAATATATAGATTTTCTTTTTTCTTTTAGGGCTCCCCTCAAGTATGGTCCTGGGGACCCAAATAATAGTCTCAGTCATAATCATTTAAGAAATATAGTCATATATTATTTATTTTTTTGTTTTGTTTTATTCAACGCTTAGAGTAAATCTCTAGCTCAACTTCAGGTCTGTCAATATAAAGTTAAATTATTGTATTTGTTTTATTCACTTTTTGTCAAAGACAACCCTGTTTGTATGGCAAAAACACAAACTATGCATTATTTTGCCCCCAAATATTGTCAAAGTAGAATATTTGATGTGAAGTAATTGGAGCCTTAAAGGGTAGGTCAATAATTAATCACAACATCGATTTTAATTTATTATTATTTTTTGAGCAATGACAGTTTCCATCCATCCATCCATCTTCTTCCGCTTATCCGAGGTCGGGTCGCGGGGGCAGCAGCCTAAGCAGGGAAGCCCAGACTTCCCTCTCCCCAGCCACTTCGTCCAGCTCTTCCTGTGGGACCCCGAGGCGTTCCCAGGCCAGCCGGGAGACATAGTCTTCCCAACGTGTCCTGGGTCTTCCTCGCGGCCTCCTACCGGTCGGACGTGCCCGAAACACCTCCCTAGGGAGGCGTTCGGGTGGCATCCTGACCAGATGCCCTAACCACCTCATCTGGCTCCTCTCGATGTGGAGGAGCAGCAGCTTTACTTTGAGTTCCTCCCGGATGGCAGAGCTTCTCACCCTATCTCTAAGGGAGAGCCCCGCCACCCGGCGGAGGAAACTCATTTCGGCCGCTTGTACCCGTGATCTTGTCCTTTCGGTCATAACCCAAAGCTCATGACCATAGGTGAGGATGGGAACGTAGATCGACCTGTAAATTGAGAGCTTTGCCTTCCGGCTCAGCTCCTTCTTCACCACAACGGACCGATACAGCGTCCGCATTACTGAAGACGCCGCACCGATCCGCCTGTCGATCTCACGATTCACTCTTCCCTCACTCGTGAACAAGACTCCGAGGTACTTGAACTCCTCCACTTGGGGCAAGATCTCCTCCCCAACCCGGAGATGGCACTCCACCCTTTTCCGGGCGAGAACCATGGACTCGGACTTGGAGGTGCTGATTCTCATCCCAGTCGCTTCACACTCAGCTGCGAACCGATCCAGTGAGAGCTGAAGATCCTGGCCAGATGAAGCCATCAGGACCACATCATCTGCAAAAAGCAGAGACCTAATCCTGCAGCCACCAAACCAGATCCCCTCAACGCCTTGACTGCGCCTAGAAATTCTGTCCATAAAGGTTATGAACAGAATCGGTGACAAAGGGCAGCCTTGGCGGAGTCCAACCCTCACTGGAAACGTGTCCGACTTACTACCGGCAATGCGGACCAAGCTCTGGCACTGATCATACAGGGAGCGGACTGCCACAATCAGACAGTCCGATACCCCATACTCTCTGAGCACTCCCCACAGGACTTCCCGAGGGACACGGTCGAATGCCTTCTCCAAGTCCACAAAACACATGTAGACTGGTTGGGCAAACTCCCATGCACCCTCAAGGACCCTGCCGAGAGTATAGAGCTGGTCCACAGTTCCACGACCAGGACGAAACCACACTGTTCCTCCTGAATCCGAGGTTTGACTATCCGGCGTAGCCTCCTCTCCAGTACACCTGAATAGACCTTACCGGGAAGGCTGAGGAGTGTGATCCCACGATAGTTAGAACACACCCTCCGGTTCCCCTTCTTAAAGAGAGGAACCACCACCCCGGTCTGCCAATCCAGTGGTACCGCCCCCGATGTCCACGCGATGCTGCAGAGTCTTGTCAACCAAGACAGCCCCACAGCATCCAGAGCCTTAAGGAACTCCGGGCGGATCTCATCTACCCCCGGGGCCTTGCCACCGAGGAGCTTTTTAACTACCTCAGCAACCTCAGCCCCAGAAATAGGAGAGCCCACCACAGACTCCCCAGGCACTGCTTCCTCATAGGAAGACGTGTTGGTGGGATTGAGGAGGTCTTCGAAGTATTCCCTCCACCGATCCACAACATCCGCAGTCGAGGTCAGCAGAACACCATCCTCGCCATACACGGTGTTGATAGTGCACTGCTTCCCCTTCCTGAGGCGGCGGATGGTGGTCCAGAATTGCTTCGAAGCCGTCCGGAAGTCGTTTTCCATGGCCTCACCGAACTCCTCCCATGTCCGAGTTTTTGCCTCTGCGACCGCTGAAGCCGCACACCGCTTGGCCTGTCGGTACCCGTCCGCTGCCTCAGGAGTCCTATGAGACAAAAGAACCCGATAGGACTCCTTCTTCAGCTTGACGGCATCCCTCACCGCCGGTGTCCACCAACGGGTTCTAGGATTACCGCCACGACAAGCACCAACTACCTTGCGGCCACAGCTCCAATCAGCCGCCTCGACAATAGAGGCGCGGAACATGGTCCATTCGGACTCAATGTCCAGCACCTCCCTCGTGACATGTTCAAAGTTCTTCCGGAGGTGGGAATTGAAACTCTCTCTGACAGGAGACTCTGCCAGACGTTCCCAGCAAACCCTCACAATGCGTTTGGGCCTGCCAGGTCTGTCCGGCATCCTCCCCCACCATCGCAGCCAACTCACCACCAGGTGGTGATCGGTAGAAAGCTCCGCCCCTCTCTTCACCCGAGTGTCCAAAACATGAGGCCGCAAATCCGATGACACAACTACAAAGTCGATCATGGAACTGCGGCCTAGGGTGTCCTGGTGCCAAGTGCACATATGGACACCCTTATGTTTGAACATGGTGTTCGTTATGGACAATCCGTGACGGGCACAAAAGTCCAATAACAAAACACCGCTCGGGTTCAGATCCGGGCAGCCATTCTTCCCAATCACGCCTCTCCAGGTTTCACTGTCGCTGCCAACATGAGCATTGAAGTCCCCCAGTAGAACGAGGGAATCACCCGGGGGAGCACTCTCAAGTACTCCCTCGAGTGAATCCAAAAAGGGTGGGTACTCTGAGCTGCGGTTTGGCGCGTAAGCGCAAACCACAGTCAGGACCCGTTCCCCCACCCGAAGGCGGAGGGAAGCTACCCTCTCGTCCACCGGGTTGAACTCCAACGTACAGGCTCTGAGCCGGGGGGAAACAAGAATTGCCACACCAGCCCGTCGCCTCTCACTGCCGGCAACGCCAGAGTGGAAGAGAGTCCAGCCCCTCTCGAGAGAACTGGTTCCAGAGCCCTTGCTGTGCGTCGAAGTGAGTCCGACTATATCTAGTCGGAACTTCTCCACCTCGCGCACTAGCTCAGGCTCCTTCCCCCCCAGCGAGGTGACGTTGCACGTCCCAAGAGCTAGCTTCTGTAGCCGAGGATCGGACCGCCAAGTGCCCTGCCCTCGGCTGCCGCCCAGCTCACATCGCACCCGACCTCTATGGCCCTTGCTATGGGTGGTGAGCCCATTGGAGGGGGGACCCACGTTGCCTCTTCAATGACAGTTTGAAAAATAAAAATAAAAATCATACTACAATTCTTAGGGTTCCAAAAGAGCCCCACTCATAAGAATTTTGAAAATAGGTCATAGACTATTCTTTTTTTTTTTTTTTTTTACTTTTAATGCTTATAACTGTAGTTAACTTCAGATCTATCGATCATTTATACGTTTTTATTATGTTTATGGTTTTTTTTTGTGTGTTTGTTTTATCCCCTTTTTGTCAAATAAAACTTAGTTTTTTATATAGCAAACACAAAATATACAATATTTTATGTCAAGGTGGGATATTTGATGTGAAGTAATTGGATCTTTGAATAGGTCAATAACTCATAACAGCATTGATTATGATTCACTATTATTATTTGAGCAATGGCAACAAAAAATAAAAAGATAAAAGAAAACAACAGCCTGCATGGCAGCTTTGTGTATTTAGAGTCAAAATTACAAATTTTTCTCATTACATTTAACCTGTTAGTTATTTATTCCACTTTTTTATGTTTTTTTTTTTAATAGTATTTTTAGAATGAGCCGCAGGGCGCAAATGGCCATGCTTTGGACACCCTTGTACAACAGCATCCTCTATATCTACAACTGAGTTCTTCATTGTTTTGTTTAACTAAAATAAATGTCTTGGTTGTTTTTTTGTTGTTTTTTAAACAACACATAGAAAGGTGATTTATTAGTTGATGTTATTGTGAAATGTATTGATAATATTGAATTGATTTTATCGGTTGTTATTTAAACAAAAGCGGAATATGTTAATCAAAATTAATACTTTTTTTATGTAAAAACAACTTCTTGGAGTAAATTCCCATATCAGTGAGTCATGAGCATACTGTGGGATTCCAGAGGATATTTTTTCGTTTGTGTTGACGCCTCGAGGACTGGCTTGACTGACGTTGACATAAGCGGCTGTCGACATAACCAAAACTATAGACATAAGTAGAAAGGGTAATAAGAGTGTTTTCAAACTAAGTCAGTTTGTTGATATTGTTTTCTTCCATTAATGCATATTTTTATGAACAATTTCATATGGTGTTTTATACTATTATGTAACGCTTTTGTTTTTGTAGAGTAGTACCTCAATTTACGAGCATTTTTAGAACAAGAGCCGTCTCTTGACGTTATATTATACTTAATGTTGCGAACATAAATTTGGGTCCGATCCTCTTACGGTTGGCGTAGTGATTGTCAGAATGAACTCTGAAAGATGAAATATGAATATGAAAATGACTATTTTAAACTTTACAACGTCATTACCG